>NC_056436.1:34115325-34237825 GCF_018296145.1 Oncorhynchus tshawytscha | reverse complement strand
AATTATCTGCTGAAATTGTTGCCACCCCTATTACTAGCCTGTTCAACCTCTCTTTCGTGTCGTCTGAGATTCCCAAAGATTGGAAAGCAGCTGCGGTCATCCCCCTCTTCAAAGGGGGGGACACACACTCTTGACCCAAACTGCTACAGACCTATATCTATCCTACCCTGCCGTTCTAAGGTCTTCGAAAGCCAAGTCAACAAACAGATTACCGACCATTTCGAATCCCACCATACCTTCTCCGCTATGCAATCTGGTTTCAGAGCTGGTCATGGGTGCACCTCAGCCACGCTCAAGGTCCTAAACGATATCTTAACCGCCATCGATAAGAAACAATACTGTGCAGCCGTATTCATTGACCTGGCCAAGGCTTTCGACTCTGTCAATCACCACATCCTCATCGGCAGACTCAACAGCCTTGGTTTCTCAAATGATTGCCTCGCCTGGTTCACCAACTACTTCTCTGATAGAGTTCAGTGTGTCAAATCGGAGGGTCTGTTGTCCAGGGCCTCTGGCAATCTCTATAGGGGTGCCACAGGGATAAATTCTTGGACCGACTCTCTTCTCTGTATACATCAATGATGTCGCTCTTGCTGCTGGTGAGTCTCTGATCCACCTCTACGCAGACGACACCATTCTGTATACTTCTGGCCCTTCTTTGGAGACTGTGTTAACAACCCTCCAGGCAAGCTTCAATGCCATACAACTCTCCTTGCGTGGACTCCAATTGCTCTTGAATACAAGTAAAACTAAATGCATGCTCTTCAACCGATCGCTGCCCACACCTGCCCGCCTGTCCAACATCACTACTCTGGAAGGCCCTGACTTAGAATACGTGGACAACTACAAATACCTAGGTGTCTGGTTAGACTGTGAACTCTCCTTCCAGACTCGCATCAAACATCTCCAATCCAAAGTTAAATCTAAAATTAGCTATTATTTCGCAACAAAGCATCCTTCACTCATGCTGCCAAACATACCCTTGTAAAACTGACCATCCTACCAATCCTTGACTTCGGCGATGTCATTTACAAAATAGCCTCCAATACCCTACTCAATAAATTGGATGCAGTCTATCACAGTGCCATCCATTTTGTCACCAAAGCCCCATATACTACCCACCACTGCAACCTGTACGCTCTCGTTGGCTGGCCCTCGCTTCATACTCGTTGCCAAACCCACTGGCTCCAGGTCATCTACATATACATCATGGGAAAATCAAAAGAAATCATCCAAGACCTCAGGAAAAAATTGTAGACCTCCACAAGTCTGATTCAACCCTGAGCTCATTTTACTGTAGATATAGATACTTTTGTACCTGTTTCCTCCAGAATCTTCACACGGTCCTTTGTTGTTCTGGGATTGATTTGCACTGTTCGCACCAAAGTACGTTCATCTCTAGGAGACAGACCACGTGTCTTTCCTGAGCGGTATGATGGCTGCATGGTCCCATGGTGTTTATACTTGTGTACTATTGTTTGTAAAGATGAATGTGGTACCTTCAGGCATTTGGAAATTGCTCCCAAGGATGAACCAGACTTTTTCTGAGGTCTTGGCTTATTTCTTTTGAGTTTCCCATGATGTCAAGCAAAGAGGCACTGAGTTTAAAGGTAGGCCTTGAAATACATCCACAGGTACACCTCCAATTGACAGAAATTATGTCAATTAGCCTATCAGAAGCTTCTAAAGCCAAGACATCATTTTCTGGAATTGTCCAAGCTGTTTAAAGGCACAGTCAACTTAGTGTATGTAAACTTTTGACCCACTGGAATTGTGATTACAGTGAATTATAAGTGAAATAATCTGTCTGTAAACAATTGTTGGGAAAAATGACTTTGGTCATGCACAAAGTAGATGTCCTAACTGACTTGCCAAAACTATAGTTTGTTTACAATACATTTTTGGAGTGGTTGAAAATGAGTTTTAATGACTCCAACATAAGTGTATGTAAACTACTGACTTCAACCTTTGTGTGTGTGTGTGTAGATAGACATCTATTTAGGGGTTATAGGAACACTGAACAGCCTGACTGCAACCCTGCCTATGCGCAGTACAACCCATACCATCCCCAACTGTTTAGGGGCTATAGGAACACTGAACAGCCTGACTGCAACCCTGCCTATGCACAGTACAACCCATACCATCCCCAACTGTTTAGGGGCTATAGGAACACTGAACAGCCTGACTGCAACCCTGCCTATGCGCAGTACAACCCATACCATCCCCAACTGTTTAGGGGCTATAGGAACACTGAACAGCCTGACTGCAACCCTGCCTATGCACAGTACAACCCATACCATCCCCAACTGTTTAGGGGCTATAGGAACACTGAACAGCCTGACTGCAACCCTGCCTATGCGCAGTACAACCCATACCATCCCCAACTGTTTAGGGGCTATAGGAACACTGAACAGCCTGACTGCAACCCTGCCTATGCACAGTACAACCCATACCATCCCCAACTGTTTAGGGGCTATAGGAACACTGAACAGCCTGACTGCAACCCTGCCTATGCCATACCATCCCCAACTGTTTAGGGGCTATAGGAACACTGAACAGCCTGACTGCAACCCTGCCTATGCAACAACCCATACCATCCCCAACTGTTTAGGGGCTATAGGAACACTGAACAGCCTGACTGCAACCCTGCCTATGCCCCATACCATCCCCAACTGTTTAGGGGCTATAGGAACACTGAACAGCCTGACTGCAACCCTGCAACCCATACCATCCCCAACTATGCACTGAACAGCCTGACAACCCATACCATCCCCAACTGTTTAGGGGCTATAGGAACACTGAACAGCCTGACTGCAACCCTGCCTATGCGCAGTACAACCCATACCATCCCCAACTGTTTAGGGGCTATAGGAACACTGAACAGCCTGACTGCAACCCTGCCTATGCGCAGTACAACCCATACCATCCCCAACTGTTTAGGGGCTATAGGAACACTGAACAGCCTGACTGCAACCCTGCCTATGCACAGTACAACCCATACCATCCCCAAATGTTTAGGGGCTATAGGAACACTGAACAGCCTGACTGTAACCCTGCCTATGCGCAGTACAACCCATACCATCCCCAACTGTTTAGGGGCTATAGGAACACTGAACAGCCTGACTGCAACCCTGCCTATGCGCAGTACAACCCATACCATCCCCAACTGTTTAGGGGCTATAGGAACACTGAACAGCCTGACTGCAACCCTGCCTATGCACAGTACAACCCATACCATCCCCAACTGTTTAGGGGCTATAGGAACACTGAACAGCCTGACTGCAACCCTGCCTATGCGCAGTACAACCCATACCATCCCCAACTGTTTAGGGGCTATAGGAACACTGAACAGCCTGACTGCAACCCTGCCTATGCACAGTACAACCCATACCATCCCCAACTGTTTAGGGGCTATAGGAACACTGAACAGCCTGACTGCAACCCTGCCTATGCGCAGTACAACCCATACCATCCCCAACTGTTTAGGGGCTATAGGAACACTGAACAGCCTGACTGCAACCCTGCCTATGCGCAGTACAACCCATACCATCCCCAACTGTTTAGGGGCTATAGGAACACTGAACAGCCTGACTGCAACCCTGCCTATGCGCAGTACAACCCATACCATCCCCAACTGTTTAGGGGCTATAGGAACACTGAACAGCCTGACTGCAACCCTGCCTATGCACAGTACAACCCATACCATCCCCAACTGTTTAGGGGCTATAGGAACACTGAACAGCCTGACTGCAACCCTGCCTATGCGCAGTACAACCCATACCATCCCCAACTGTTTAGGGGCTATAGGAACACTGAACAGCCTGACTGCAACCCTGCCTATGCGCAGTACAACCCATACCATCCCCAACTGTTTAGGGGCTATAGGAACACTGAACAGCCTGACTGCAACCCTGCCTATGCACAGTACAACCCATACCATCCCCAAATGTTTAGGGGCTATAGGAACACTGAACAGCCTGACTGTAACCCTGCCTATGCGCAGTACAACCCATACCATCCCCAACTGTTTAGGGGCTATAGGAACACTGAACAGCCTGACTGCAACCCTGCCTATGCGCAGTACAACCCATACCATCCCCAACTGTTTAGGGGCTATAGGAACACTGAACAGCCTGACTGCAACCCTGCCTATGCGCAGTACAACCCATACCATCCCCAACTGTTTAGGGGCTATAGGAACACTGAACAGCCTGACTGCAACCCTGCCTATGCACAGTACAACCCATACCATCCCCAACTGTTTAGGGGCTATAGGAACACTGAACAGCCTGACTGTAACCCTGCCTATGCGCAGTACAACCCATACCATCCCCAACTGTTTAGGGGCTATAGGAACACTGAACAGCCTGACTGTAACCCTGCCTATGCACAGTACAACCCATACCATCCCCAACTGTTTAGGGGCTATAGGAACACTGAACAGCCTGACTGTAACCCTGCCTATGCGCAGTACAACCCATACCATCCCCAACTGTTTAGGGGCTATAGGAACACTGAACAGCCTGACTGCAACCCTGCCTATGCGCAGTACAACCCATACCATCCCCAACTGTTTAGGGGCTATAGGAACACTGAACAGCCTGACTGTAACCCTGCCTATGCACAGTACAACCCATACCATCCCCAACTGTTTAGGGGCTATAGGAACACTGAACAGCCTGACTGTAACCCTGCCTATGCACAGTACAACCCATACAATCCCCAACTGTTTAGGGGCTATAGGAACACTGAACAGCCTGACTGTAACCCTGCCTATGCACAGTACAACCCATACAATCCCCAACTGTTTAGGGGCTATAGGAACACTGAACAGCCTGACTGTAACCCTGCCTATGCACAGTACAACCCATACCATCCCCAACTGTTTAGGGGCTATAGGAACACTGAACAGCCTGACTGTAACCCTGCCTATGCACAGTACAACCCATACCATTCCCAACTGTTCTCACACACAAACACACACGATTGAATAAAGGCGTGTTGCTTCCACAAAATAGTTTTATTATTAAAAAATATAACTAGCCTACTTGCACAAGCACATTGAGACAACAGTTACCAGAACACTTGAACTGTTGATAATCCTCTGGCAAATTTAAGAAGTGCATCCACAAAAATAAGCTGCAATTATCAAAATGATAACTCTTGTATTGGTTTCTGCTGGAGAGTGGCAACTGTTTAGACATCTAGAGGCTGTTCTTTGTTCCCAGGCAATTTGAAGCTAATGAAATGGTGCGCTGGCTGATGAACAGGCTGCACATCTATATAACGAAACAAACCTCCAGCTCACATTGACCGGCTCAAATCGCATCAGACAGAAATGGCTTTACTGTTTTTCAGACTGCCAGTTGTGTTATGTACACTTGAACCGGTCCAGAGGACTTTGCAATGCTCAGCCACTTGAAACAAACTGCTGTCAAACAAGGTAACACAAGCAAAGGTGCAATTGAGTAGTGAAGAAGATAGTGTAAGACATTAGAACAAAATAGGAAAGCATGTTAGCTTGCCAGAACAATGTTTTTATAATTAGGTCCACAAATATCCTAGACAAATGTGTACAGTTATCTGCAGAGTTGTAATGAGGAAATCCTGAAGCATGATTTAAACATTACAAAAACAATAACGTGTGCAAGCCTTTCCCGATTTTAAAGTCAAATTGTTTATGCCTCTGGAATTGTGTGCTTTGGAATAATAAGGTTGAAAAGCCAACGCTGGAAAGCTGCATCCTACTGTAAACGATTGCCTAGTTTACTCAACTTAGTCTTGCACAACAAACAATGAATCCATAAAACATTTGCAAATATAGAATTTATATACAAACACGTACAATAAAAAGTAAACCGCATGAAGTACAACACTGGATCAAACTTGACATGAGTCGATTTGGCACTTTCTCAAACACATACAGTACCAGTCAAAAGTTTGGACACCTACTCATTCAAGGGTTTTTCTTTATTTGTACTATTTTCTTCAAAACTATGAAATAACACATATGGAATCATGTAGTAACCAGAAAAGTGTTAAACAAATTATTCAAAGTAGCCACCCTTTGCCTTGACAGCTTTGCACACGCTTGGCATTCTCTCAACCAGCTTCATGAGGTAGTCGCCTGGAATGCATTTCAATTAACAGGCGTGGCTTATTAAAAGTTATTTTGTGGAATTTCTTCTTAATGCATTTGAGCCAGTCAGTTGTTGTGACAAGGTAGGGGTGGTATACAGAAGATAGCCCTATTTGGTAAAAGACCAAGTCCATATTTTGGCAAGAACAGCTCAAATAAGCAAAGAGAAATGAAAGTCCATCATTACATGAAGGTCAGTCAATACATAAAATGTCAAGAACTTTGAAGGTTTCTTCCAAGTGCAGTCGCAAAAACCATCAAGCGCTATGATAACTGGCTCTCATGAGGACCGCCACAGGAAAAGAAGACCCAGAGTTACCTCTGCTGCAGAGGATAAGTTCATTAGGTGCGGCAGGTAGCCTAGTAGTTAGAGCGTTGGACTTGTAACTGAAAGGTTGCATGATTGAATCCCCGAGCTGACAAGGTAAATATCTGTCTTTCTGCCCCTGAACAAGGCAGTTAACCCACTGTTCCTAGGCCGTCATTGAAAATAAGAATTTGTTGTTAACTGACTTGCCTAGTTAAATTAAGGTAAAATAAATAAAACATTTAGAGTTACCAGCCTCAGAAATTGCAGCCCAAATAAATGCTTCACAGAGTTCAAGTAACAGACACATCTCAACATCAACTGTTCAGAGGAGACTTGATTTGAAACCACTACTAAAGGACACCAATAAGAAGAATAAACTTGCTTGGGCCAAGAAACACAAGCAATGGACCAGTGGAAATATGTCCTTTGGTCTGATGAGTCAAATTTGAGATTTTTGGTTCCAACTGCCGTGTCTTTGTGAGACGCGGATGATCTCCGCGTGTGTGGTTCCCACCGTGAAGCATGGAGGAGTGATGGTGTGGGATGCTTTGCTGGTGACACTGTCTGTAATTTATTTAGAATTCAAGGCACACAACCAGCATGGCTACCATAGCATTCTGCAGCGATACACCTTACCATCTGGTTTGCGCTTAGCAGGACTATCATTTGTTTTTTAACAGGACAATGACCCAAAACACACCTCCAGGCTGTGTAAGGGCTTTTTGACCAAGGAGAGTGAATGTACTGTATCAGATGACCTGGCCTCCACAATCACCCGACCTCAACCCAATTGAGATGGTTTGGGATGAATTGGACCACAGAGTTAAGGAAAAGCAGCCAACAAGTGCTCAGCATACGTGGGAACTCCTTCAAGACTGTTGGAAAAGCATTCCTCATGAAGCTGTTTGAGAGAATGCCAAGAGTGTGCATAGCTCTCATCAAGGCAAAGGGTGGCTACTTTAAAGAATCTCAAATATAAAATATATTTTGATTTGTTACACTTTTTGTGGTTACTACATGATTCCATATGTGTTATTTCATAGTTTTGATGTCTTAACTCATATTCTACAATGTAGAAAATTGTAAAAATAAAGAAAAACCCCAGAATAAGTAGGTGTGTCAACTTTTGATAGGCACTGTATGTGTTGTATGTGTTCAGTTTGTTAACAAGGGCACATTCACATTCTTGTCTTCATTTATTGCATTCGTAAGGTCTGGCAGGGGTTGGGGAAGTGTGTTATTGTACGGATGCCCGTCCGGTCCCCTCTGCTCTATCCCTGGCATGTTGCTTGGGGTGTGAAACCTGCCCCTTCCGGGCTTCCAGGCCCTAAAGTGATGCCTGTGGCGATGCCCCCGTTGTGCAGGCAGCCGCCTGAAGGTGGCGAGCTGGGCTTAGCCATCTGCTCTCCCCATAGGAAACAATGTGTGAGGGAATGAGAGGGCCACTGCCGGGGCCTGTCACCAGAGCAGCCATTTCAGGCCGGAGACAACCTACCTCCCTCTCCTCTCAGCCGTGTTAGACACACATGAGAATGTGACTGTGTTAATGTGCAATAGCACCCTTGACATATGAGTAGGCAGCAGGGGTGGTGTGTCAGTGTGTGTGTTGGCCAGCATGCTCTCAACATGCAAAAGTGTTCCCTGTCAGTCAAAGAGAAAGTCCACGTGACTTCAGTAAAAGGGGGATATAGGTAGAGAGAAGTGGTAAAAGAGAGATTGACAGGAAGGAAAGAACAGAATGGCACAGAACGTCCTTGAACTTCAGCTGCAGGGTCTCCTGCAGGTATTACATGGTAGCATATGCACTGCTGACGGACTTGGTAAACAAGTCACATGTGGAGGAATGACTCAAACCATTTCTGGATTTGGAGGCAAATCTGCCACACCACTGCAGTCAACCATGACCGTTCAAAGCCTCTCTCTATGCCATCATACAATTCCAATAATCAGCCAGATTTGTCACAACACAGCCATTTTCCCCATCAACCCTAATTGCACGTGAAAGACACTAAGGAAGGACAACAAAAAGAGAGCAGTTCCCAGACAGACCTGGGTGTAACATTGGCTTGGTGCCTCATGTCACTGGGCTAATAAAGGGGATTAGAGGAGCAGCTCTGTGTGTGTTGAGGTTCTGCACAAGGCTTATGGGGCCATGCAGAGGGAGAGAGAGAGATGCCCCCCTACCCAACCTCAAAGCACTGGTGGACACAAACACACCCCAGACAATGAAGACATTAGGGCACAGGATTCCGTTTCCATGGCAGTGAGGAGGCGGACAGCAGGATGAAAAGCACATGCAGCCCAGTGTGTCAAAAAGGTACATGTATATTTCTGTGTGTGTTTCTGAGCATGTGTTTGGGTTTCTGTGTATGTGTGGGGTTTTGTATCTGTGTGTGGGTGTTTGTACTCTATGTGGGTGTGAACTGTATGTACGTGGGGGTGTGTGATCATTTTGTATGCCTAATGCATGAAATCAGTAGCGTGTAGCCTAGCCCAAGAAGGCAGCTTGTTTTGGGAGCTAAATGGGAAAGCAACAAACATGTCAGACTTTCCACTCTGCTGGAGGGGGAGGTTCTCTCTCTCTCTCGCTCCGTTTCTCCCTCTCTGTGTGTCTCTACCTGCAGGGTGAGATCCAGGGGTGGGTTTGTCTGCAGTTCTGTTCCATAGCCCAGCACCCTACTTACTCATCCTGCCAGTCCTCTTTTGAACAATTTCCCCGGGAAGGATAATGTACTACGTCTTTTTAGGCACAGGCATTGTGTTTGGTTACACTACGTACGTCTCATTCTCTACCAGGCAGGCATTCCTCTGCATTATACACAGACAGGCTCCAGACAGCATGCTTAGGCAAAATATCAATGTCTATTCACTACCAAAAATAAGACAATTTATTAAATCAGTTCCAACAACTACCATATCTTGTGGATGGTTGAAAACTACAATGGCTGGCTAATGAAAAGGGAATTCCACGTACTGTTATTGCCTCTTTGAGACAATAATATCAATATTGACGACTTAGCAAACTAAATGAATGCTAATCAATTCAAACCTTTGGCGAGGAAAAGGAAAGGAACAGGAGGCTTGCTATCAGCTAACCCATTCCCCCGGGAACTCGTGTGATTTACTGATGATCGCTGGGGTATCTGCATTTGTTCAGCTGCGGCTCCCCTCCCATTCTGCAGCGCCTTCCTTCGTCCTCCGGCTGCGCTGCATTTCACATTCACCATCCGTCTGTCTGTTCCAAGGAGCTGCTCAGGGAATACCTCCACTGCTTGTGCTCATAGAACAGAAAGCAAAGAAAGAGGGGAGAGAGAGAGCTACAATGGGGGGGGGAAGAAAAAACCCACCCTCAAAGTCCTTCCCCCTCCTCTCTCATCTCCTCCTCCTCTTTATGAGCTTGGTTGGTTGGTGAACTACATGTAAGACGCAACGGTTTTCCCAAACTGCCTAACAGTAGCGCATGGCGTGCAGTGTTGCTTTAGCCTACACATAGTCCTGCAGACTGTAGCCTGTTTTATTGTCTAGTGGGGAGAGGGAGCAGTACTGGTGCTGGAGCTGGTCCTGCTGCTGTTGCTGTAGGAGGTGCTGTTGCTGCTGCAGTAAGAGTTTATCAGGGGGCGGCAGCAAGATCATGTCCTGGTGGCCGGGCCTCTTCCCCGAGCACGACACGCAGAAGATGGACCCCCCCACAAAGAGGAAGCCTGCCGACAGGAAGGCCACGTACACGGCGCCCCCGGGCTCAAACTTATTGCTCTCGTGCACGCTGCGGTCCAGGAAGTTAGTGATGACCTCTTTGGTGAACCAGGAAGCAGGCACCAGGCACAGGAAGCCGGCAGCGATGAAGCAGCCCCCGCTGGCGATGGCCGCGTGCCTCTTGGCGCTCCGGCTGCCCCCCCAGCGAGTACATTTGAGCCCCAGGGATGCCAGGCACAAGCCCATGGCAGCCATCACACAGGACAGCACCATGGTGGTGCGGGCAGTCTGCAGGTAGGCGGGCAGCGACAGCACCGAGTACTTCAAGGTGCAGCTGAACATGCCGGTGCTGTACCAGGTGCAGTCCATCCACAGCCCCTGCATCTGGGAGATGGCCGTGATGATGTTGGAGCCTACATCGGCGCTCACCTTCCAATTGGGCAGCAGCGTAGCCATCATGGCCCCCATGATGCCCAGCAGCGCCAGGACGAAGGCAAAGATCTGCATGCCTGTGGATGCCATTCTCCTCCTTCTGCCGTGGCCCCCTACTCCTCCAGTTACCATCCACCCAGCCCCAGCCAGGCACCTCGGCTCCTCAACCCAGACGGCTGTAGAGGATTCTGGTGCTAGAGCTGGCAGCAGCCGACGACTCAGTTCCTCAGTGCCGGCTCCAATGGACTGTAGAGGAAAGAAGACAAGAATGAGAAATTGAATTAAGCAGGTCTCTCTGTCTGTCTTTCTCTTTCCCCTCACTTACCCCACACACGCACAGACTTTTTTTTACAAGAACAAAGGAGAGCGTGAAACCGGACCAATTGGAGAGAGAGACCGCTCTGGCTGATTATTGGAGAAGGAGACACAGGTTTTAGTGCGTGTGGGCATTTTCTGTTGCGCCTGCCTCTTCCTTATGCCAGCGCCTCAACTGTTACTGGAGAGGAGAATGAGTTTCTGATATTTGCAACGCTCAATATGTGGACTTAAAGCTGCAGTGTCCTCTTCACCTCACTACAATAAGGTTACCCAACCACAGTGACTTCAACATATTAACACAAGGTAAATTCTTACATTTTGAAATAATTTTACACTGATACAATAATATAGATTTTCGTTTTTAAAAATTGTAAAAAGTTTGAAATTAGACCGTTTTTTTCTCCTTTTTAAGACATTCTCAAAATTGCCAGTATTGCTTTTAATTTAAAATGTATTGATTATTCTTGCCTGCAGAAAGTGTACAAGGGCAAACAAACCATCGGTTAATTAGAATTGTTTACAATGTACAGCAAGAGAGCAATGTTAAGGTCCTTACCTCGGCTGGTGCAGAGCTCCTTTTTGACGCGTCAGGTTGTTCGCAGTGATTTCTGTAAACACACAAAAACACGGGGTGAGGAGGGGGCGATGAGGATTTCAGCCTTAGGGAAGCCATTCATTTCATCCATTTCCTTAGCAACAGTATATTAGAGGACATCATAGTGGTGGACCACACATGCTTGCTTGGCGCTTCTGAAGATGGGTTGCGTTGCTTCCCTTTCAGTGACGTAGAATACTCTCTCTACGTCACTTGGGTCGTGAGCTGAGCTAATACAAAACAGTGTGTGGACCGTTAAATTCACTACGGCAAACAGTACACCAGCTTTACACTCACACCGTACCTGGTTGTGTATATGTGTGTAAACTGTCTTCACACTATATTCATTTGTCTATGTGCGTTACATTATAATTGAGTTGGTGTTGGCAGTGTGCACTTGTCACTCGATGCTTCAAATATGCAGCAGGTGATGAACAAGCAGACGTGTTGTCATGGACCAGCTAAGTCAAACCGCAATCAATCATGAGCCAGAGCTTCTTCATTCCAATATTGACCCATATTATTAGCTGGCTACAAGACGTTGCATCTACCTAGCGGATTGTTTGTCATAACTAGCTAGATGGCTAGCTATTGATCTGAAACAGTGCGCATTGTTGGCTTACGTTAGCGTTACATTAATTATCTATTAACGTTAGCCTAGCTAGCTAAACTGTTCACAAATGTTTTACATTTAGCCTAATAATGTGACAGATACCCCTGTTTTCATAATGACGCCGATCATGCTTCACTGGTCTTACCTCCATACTCAAATGTTTGAGCAAAATAAATGACAACTTTGGCTAACTTTACTTACCTCTAACTATTGAAACCCCAAAATAACGGAATAGTCTAAACGGGATCATTGGGACGTCCCAACTCCCTTTGAAGTTGACGTTTACAAATGGTAAGATTGGGGTTAATGTTAGGTAAAGGTTATGGTTAGTTCTAGGGTAAGGGTAGGGACGTCTCAAGTTTTTCATGGACAGCACAACCCCCAAATAACGGTCCACGAGCTGCCGAGTTTCTTTCAACCATGGGATTCGTAATAATGAACCCATTGCACCCTGCTAAGTATTGTTTAATCAACATGATCTTTACCGGTCTACAAAACACCTACAATCTCATGTCAGATATAATGAAAACAATAGGCATACAATATTACAATAATAACCATTAGAACGTTTCATAGTGGCTTCTTTTATTTATGTGGTAGGAGTACATCAACGGGTCAGAGCAACACTGTTTTGTTAACACCCCACTATGCCAAAACTGACCATCCCTAGAGCAGTTAGCATCAGCAACCACTCAACGGAAGGCTAAACTCACAGCTGCTACCCCCTGCTCATCCCTCTTCCACTATTCTGCAGAGGATGTCTAGTCTAGAATGACAAGGAGAGCGAAAAACAGACCGGGCTAAAGTACATGATAGCCTTTAACGCAGATGTGTGTTTCCATAATGTTGCTGCATGGGTAAGATCATCATAAACAGCTGAACCATGAAGGAAATCATCTCCCCTCTCTCTCCCCACCTGTAATGACTAAACAGGAGTTGAGTGGGTGATTGATTGGTTTGGTGATTGATCTGCTTGTTTAATTTGGTCCAATGGTCTACCTCCATTTTGTCCCCCCCAAGATAGCGCTCATAGACCATTTCTGCAGATAAGACACAATAACAGCATGCACACAGCCTCACACACACACAATACCACAGTATTACCTGACAACTTGGCGCTGCTGACCTTCAGACTTCATACTGCAGGCCGTTGTGGGTTGGTGCGGCAGGATGAGAAAGAGCCACACTCATTTCTACACAGTAGTGTGTTTGAGTGTGTTTTACCGATGAGATTCTGATTCTGGTGTTCTATGGGGAATAAAATAAATAACAGGTACGGGAGAGGGTGGCTGTGAGGAACCGCAGTTAACATGTACCCAGGGAGTGATGTGTGATGCTGTGATGTGTGAAGACATGGCAGGCTATTATAAGCATGGTCCCTTCTTTCTCACTTCGTAGCTCAGTCCTCCACAGTATAGCTCCAAGGCATGACTGGACACAGAGATGGCCCTTTCCTCAGATGTGGGATTTTATTGTTCAATTTTCATATTGTTTATTTCACGGTGTAATTGCTTTTGTGCTCATCATTTTGTAGAAAGAAGCCTTGTTATTCGGTTATGGTCAGAAGTGTCACCTGATAGGTGCCATGTAGTTGTCAACACAATCTTGTCCCATGTATGGGCATGCCCATTTTCAACATGCAGGACATTTGTAAACTGTCACAGGGAAAACAGACATAATATGAAATTCATTCAAATGTTTTCTCTATTAGTTCAAGTTTTATTTGTTGCATGCACAAGTACAGTGAAAACTTACAAGGCCTACATTTACTCCCAAGTGTACCAAGTGGTCAGACATTTTGAGTGTTTTTAAATGTCATGTAAAAACAGGGTAGACTCCATTTTGTTTGTTTGGTAGGCAAATTTTTCCCCCAGTCCTCGTCTCTCTTCTCGTGACCTTGTGGAATTCTTAATTTTTGCCTAGTGGTATTCTCTACTGTGATGTTGGAGAGTGTTCCTTGGGAAAACATCTCAGGGGACCTGAGAATGAGATGGGCATGGATCAGGAGATGTTCTTGGTTTGCCTGTGCTGTGTGCCCAGGGCTGATCTGTGAGCGTGGGAAGCCCTGGCAGGCAGCACAGCACAGCACAGCAAGGCACAATGGCAGGGCCCCCTCCAACAATAGCCCCCTCTGCCTATAGCTTTAGATTTAGTGGTGCTGACTGCCTAGTGTCTACTCCTCCTGAGCCTGTCCTCCCCAGCTGCTGATGTAATGGAGGTTGTCTTCTGAAGGTATTGTTATGATTAATGCATCTCTTTCCCCTTGGAGGAATCTTATCTTTTTTATCTTCTTTTAACTTTCTGTATTCCCCAGCTGAGTATCCCATTGTTCCTTCCTCCCCCCTCAGAACCTGCAGCAGTTACGTAAAGAGAAATGCAGGTTGCTCAGGTGGTATCGGCTAGCCACCCCGAGGGCCTGCCATCTCATCTTGGTTACGCTCGGAGGGAGATGACAAATTATTGCTCAAACACCATTGGGTAAAAGAGAAGACTCTGGGGAAAGGAGTAGAAGGTGGAAATGGGCAAGGGGACGAGGGGACTTGGAGCTACAGGGCAAACGCCAGTGTCATAGAGTTCCTGCAGAGCTCTGAGAAGGTCATACAGATGACATGTATAAGTGTTAATATGCATATATGTGCACGATTCCATATTATTGAGATGAATTGGGTCAGGGTCGCTGAGGGGGACAAAGGCAGAGCTGGGATTTTTCAGATGTGTATCGTGATACCTTGCCAGATATGGAGGGAAAGACTACTGCGTGTAAAAGAAAGGTTGAGTTAGTAAGATTATTTAGCATACAATATTAGTGTGCAAGAGGGAAAGTTGGTTGGTTCAAAGTCTCTAAATGTTTGACGTTTAAAAAAGGCAGGAGGACTAAATTAGCCACGGAGAGAGCTGGATCATTTTTCTTTATGTGGATCCTTATATAATGAGCCAATTTGGAGTAGCAAAATTCATCTAGATATCAATAGGGGTTATGATTTGCTTCTTTCCGCGCTGTTAAAAAGCATGTTCGTTACATCATGAAGTCCTATTTGCATTCCCATCATCCCAGTCTCCTCCAGCCATTCCTCATCATACACCCTCCCACCAGCTGAAAGGAAGGGGGATGACGGATGAGAGTGAGAACCAGGGAGAGATATTAATGTGGTCACAGAGGCAATAAGTCGGTCTCGGATTCCTAGTTCACCATCTCCCACTACATGCAGCCTATTTGAGCAGGAGCATTTTCAAAGCACTGGCATGCAGTGTGGAGGAGGCAGCACGTGCATTTAAGATGGAAGTTTCTTGTGTGTTAAGGTTATCAGAGGAGGATTAATGGCAGGAGGGGATATATTACAGCAGAGCACCTAGTGAGGCCATGTAGCGGGCCGTCGTTCATAAATCACAAGGCAAAGTGAGTCGGACAAGCCTATTGGCTGAAACGCTGCTGCCTGTATAGTCTGAATATCGACATCCCCCTGCTCCTTTTAAATCATGAAGTGCGGAAAATAAATGGCCTAATTACTCCGGGAGAGTGAAATTAAAGCCATTCTTTTCTATTACCTCTCGAGACCAGATGGTGGTCTGATGCTGCATCACTCAGTGTGTGTGTGTTGCTAAAGGTACACTGCAGTACCAGGGTATGAGACTACACCTCACCCCAACATCCTAGCATGTTTGGGTAACCGGTGGAAGAATAGATTTTCCTAATGTCAGCCTCGTTCCGCCCAATTGATGCCGATGAGTCAATTTCTCATGAAGGCTCCTGTCACAAATACTATTTCCAGCCCCAGTGTATCACAAAGCAATGCAGCGCTTCTCCTCCCTGCCCTGAAAGTCTATTGTAACTGGTGTCCAAAACCTTCTCGTCTTCCTCCAACTCAGTTTCTTAAACTGAGTTGTGAGTTATGAGAATACATCTATAATCGCACACAATTTCTTCTTAATTTGGGTTGTTGGAGGACGATTTGGGTCACAGGAGGACAGTACATTTTTAAAATTCGGGTCCTGAGCTGAAAACGTTTAACCCCTGCTCTAACTTACAGTGCATCTGAAATTATATAGACCCTTTGACTTTTTTGGCGGGGGGGGGGATTTTGTTATTCTAAAATAGATCAAATATTTGTTTTCCCCCTCATCAATCTACACACAATACCCCATAATGAAAAAGCAAAAAGTTATTTTTTGCAAATGTATTTAAAACTGAAATCACATTTACATAAGTATTCAGACCCATTGAAGCACCTTTGGCAGCGATTACAGCCTCGAGTCTTATTGGGTATGACGCTACAAGCTTGGCACACCTGTATTTAGAGAGTTTCTCCCATTGTTCTCTGCAGATCCTCTCAAGCTCTGTCAGGTTGGATGGGGAGTGTCGCTGCACAGCTATTTTCAGGTCTCCAGAGATATTCAATCGGGTTCAAGTCCAGGCTCTGGCTGGACCACTCAAGGACATTCAGAGGCTTGTCCCGAAGCCACACCTGCGTTGTCTTGGCTGTGTGCTTAGGATCATTGTCCTGTTGGAAGGGGAACCTTCGCCCCAGTCTGAGGTCCTGAGTGCTCTGGACCAGGTTTTCATCAAGGATCTCTCTGTACTTTGCTCCGTTCATCTTTCCCTTGATCCTGACTAGTCTCCCAGTCCCAGTCCAAAGAGTTCAATCTTGGTTTCATCAGACCAGAGAATCTTGTTTCTCACGGTCTGAGAGTCCTTTTAGTTGCCTTTTGTCAAATTCCAAGTGGGCTTTTGTGCCGTTTACTGAAGAGTGGCTTCTGTCTGGCCACTCTACCATAAAGGCCTGATTGATGGAGTGCTACAGAGATGGTTGTCCTTCTGGATGGGTTTTCCATCTCCACAGAGGAACTCTGGAGCTCTGTCAGAGTGACCATCGGGTTCTTGGTCAACTCCCTGACCAAGGCCCTTCTCTCCCGTTTGCTCAGTTTGGCCGGGCAGCCAGCTCTAGGAAGAGTCTTGTTGGTTCCAAACTTCTTCCATTTAAGAATGATGGAGGCCACTGTGTTCTTGGGGACCTCCAGATCTGTCTCGACACAATCCTGTCTCGGAGCGCTACGGACAATTCCTTTGACCTCATTGCTTGGTTTTTGCTCTGACATGCACTGTCAACTGTGGGACCTTATATAAACAGGTGTGTGCATTTCCAAATCATGTCCAATCAATTGAATTTACCACGGGTAGACTCCAAGTTGTAGAAACATCTCCCAGGATGATTTTATATATTTCTATTTATTTAACTAGGCAAGTCAGTTAAGAACAAATTCTTATATACAATGACGGTCTACCCCGGCCAAACCCGGATGACTCTGGGTCAATTTTGCGCCACTCTATGGGACTCCCAATTACGGCTGGTTGTCTGGAATCAAACCAGGGTGTCTTGCACTGAGATGCAGTGCCTTAGACCGCTGCACCACTCGAGCCCTCAAATCAATGAATCAATGGAAACAGGTTGCACCAGAGCTCAATTTCGAGGTGTCTGTTTTTTTTTTTAATACATTTGCAAAAAAATCTAATAACTGTTTTTTGCTTTGTCAATATGGAGTATTGCGTGTAGATTGATGAGTAAAATGTTTAATTGAATCCATTTTAGAATTAGGCTGTAACGTAAGAAAATGTGTAAAAGGTCGATGGGACTGAATACTTTCCGAATGCACTGTATAGTGAAGTGAGCAGCCCAGGAGTTAGCTGTACTCTATAGTCTACAATATAGCTGGCTGCTCTGACAACTAGGCTCCAGTATAGCGGTGGTGTCCCATACCACTGCGGCAGGCAGGCAGCAACATACAGAGCTATAGATCAGATGAGATAGTAGATAGCTGTCCTGGTTTACAAGCCCAGCCAGACACTGCAGCACGCCACGGCATGGGAGGGACAGAATCTAAATGGCTCATTAGAAAGCCTCCATCACGTCCTTGGACCACTTTAGTTCTCCTCCCCCAATTATCCTGCCCCTCCCCTTCCCTAGCCCAGAATAACAAAGCAAGATCGAGTAGGGTGAGTCACAACCAACACAGACGCAGAGATGCTGCGGGAGGTTGTTCCTTGGGGCAGGTTGTCTCAACAGGAGAGCTGTGCTGTAAATGAAACGCCCCGGCACCCACATGCATGTGTGGTTTTTGTTTTCTATCCATCCACTCTGTACCATCTGCCTCACATTGTATCGTCCGTATCCCCTTTCACATACCTGTGTAAATATCTGTATGTGTCCAGACTGTATCCTTCTGGCACTGTCGTGGTGTCCTCGGCTGTATCAGGCTGCACCTCCTCTCCCCTCCCCGTGGACAGAGAAGTGAGCCAGGCTGGTCCCCAGAGTAGGTAGGTCAGTCAGTGGTCCCCTTGAGTGGCGCTCACACCAGAGAAATAAGGATATGACCAGGTGAAAGCAGGTAGGCTAAAGCGCTCCGCTCTGTTGCCCAGTGTCTCGCTGCCGTGTCATTGGTCTATAGCTCCACTCCTCAGACTGGCTGTGCTTCATGTCTGGCTCCCGATCTGCATTAGACCCCCCTGGAAGCCTCATGTAAGAGAGAGGGAGGAAGCTTTGCTTTCCTACGGCACATTCACAGATCCACCAAAAGAAGTGTTGCGAGTCTGAGCTCAATCCCTTTATTACGCTCAGACAGGCATAGAGCAAGTGAGGAAGAGGAGGAGTTTGTGAGGAAGAGAGTGGGAGTAGGACTAGGCACTGCAGAGTCTGGAACAATTACTTCAACAGTTTGTCATATCAGCTTAGCTATGACATGAGGATTGGGAGGGAGGCGGCTAGAGAGGGGAACCACAGCCAGGATTCCCACTGGCCCAGCGCTCCCCTTGGAAGATCTGTGTGCTGGGCTAACCCTGCCTGCTGTGTTCCCCTGTCTGGTTCCTCCATCCCTCTGAGGTTGAAGCTACAGTACAGCAAGCCGCTGGAACAATGGAGAGAAAGGCTAGGGATTAAGAAGTGCGTTTGAACGTGTCGCCTTGTGTCTTGTCAGGCTTACTGGTATTGAACGTCGCCGCTGAGTGGCAGCATAACAGGAAAAGGGCTTTTTCTGCTCTTTTGCACAGGTGTTACTGTGGCAACCGGAACTGGCTTGCCATCCATCGCACGCTGCATCACCTGTTTTTTTTTCATTTCCGTTTCCTCTCCACTCTCTTTCCCTCTCTCTATCTTCTGCCTCTCCTCCACTCTTTCCCTCTCTCTATCTTCTGCCTCTCCTCCACTCTTTCCCTCTCTCTATCTTCTGCCTCTCCTCCACTCTTTCCCTCTCTCCATCTTCTGCCTCTCCTCCACTCTTTCCCTCTCCATCTTCTGCCTCTCCTCCACTCTTTCCCTCTCTCCATCTTCTGCCTCTCCTCCACTCTTTCCCTCTCTCCAACTTCTGCCTCTCCTCCACTCTCTTTCCCTCTCTCCATCTTCTGCCTCTCCTCCACTCTCTTTCCCTCTCTCCATCTTCTGCCTCTCCTCCACTCTCTTTCCCTCTCCATCTTCTGCCTCTCCTCCACTCTCTTTCCCTCTCTCCATCTTCTGCCTCTCCTCCACTCTCTTTCCCTCTCCATCTTCTGCCTCTCCTCCACTCTCTTTCCCTCTCCATCTTCTGCCTCTCCTCCACTCTCTTTCCCTCTCCATCTTCTGCCTCTCCTCCACTCTCTTTCCCTCTCTCCATCTTCTGCCTCTCCTCCACTCTCTTTCCCTCTCTCCATCTTCTGCCTCTCCTCCACTCTCTTTCCCTCTCTCCATCTTCTGCCTCTCCTCCACTCTCTTTCCCTCTCTCCATCTTCTGCCTCTCCTCCACTCTCTTTCCCTCTCTCCATCTTCTGCCTCTCCTCCACTCTCTTTCCCTCTCTCCATCTTCTGCCTCTCCTCCACTCTCTTTCCCTCTCTCCATCTTCTGCCTCTCCTCCACTCTCTTTCCCTCTCTCCATCTTCTGCCTCTCCTCCACTCTCTTTCCCTCTCCATCTTCTGCCTCTCCTCCACTCTTTTCCCTCTCTCCATCTTCTGCCTCTCCTCCCCTCTCTCCATCTTCTGCCTCTCCTCCCCTCTCTCCATCTTCTGCCTCTCCTCCCCTCTCTCCATCTTCTGCCTCTCCTCCACTCTCTCCATCTTCTGCCTCTCCTCCCCTCTCTCCATCTTCTGCCTCTCCTCCCCTCTCTCCATCTTCTGCCTCTCCTCCACTCTTTCTGCCATAATGAGAGGATCATATTCAGTGTTGCATACAGATCTATTTGAACCCCTGCTGCTTGTGTGTATGTAGGTGGACGTGGGGGTGGTACACTTCACACCGCTGGCTCAGCCCCAGATCCAGCAGCCCTTTAAGCTGGTGGAGAAAGTAGTCAGGAACGTCTTCCAGTTCCGGAGGAAGCGCTGCCTCAAAGGAATCCAGTAAGCATTATTTCTACCTCCTCCCATTTCACACACTCCAAGTTCTCTCTCTTTGTTACGTTCCACATTAAGTCAACTCTGTTCATCCTTGACCAGCTCTATACAAAGCCGCTCATGGCTCTCTCACTCCTCCTCTCCCCTGCCGCCCCCATGCCTGTGAGGGGGCCCAGAGAACAAAAGAGAGCAGCAGTTCTGAGTCATTGGGGTGTCATAGGAAGACGAGGCATGATAAATGATGTACCTGCAGGGGGTGGAGAGACAGCTTGTGAATGAGCTCTCTGATGCTGAGCAAGCATCTGTACTGGGGATGTGGCTGTTTGGCTGTTCTGTATGCTAACTGTGAAAACCCGTGGCGTTGGTGAGGGCATCTGGGGCTATGTCTAGTCTATAGTCTGAGAACTGAATAGAGTTATCTACAGTACGGTCTGATGGATTCTTTACTGATTTTTTTTTTTTTTTTACACCCGTGTCTGCATATTTAATCACAATAACATTGTTTATTTGTGGCAGCATTTAGTTTGATTTAAATGAACTTGTCTGTTTTTTTATTTAGAAAATGATTGGTTGTAAACTCAGCAGATTCCTTCTGGACCTGACTGTACCAATGAGTGGCTGTGATGCCACCTGAGACTGTGTTATTTTCCCAGAATGCTGTTCCCGGAGGCGCAACGGCCGGAGCTGGCGGAGGTAATGATGCGTGAGGCGGACGTGGACCCCACCCTGCGCCCCACGGAGCTCTCCATCCCTGACTTCAGAGCCCTGGCGGATGCCTACAGCCACCTCTGCTCTGAGAACCAGGGTCTCCTCACCTACGACTTCAGAGAGGAACTCCGACTCAAACACCTTCACAGACGCCCGGGCAGCTGCTCTAATGGTACTCAGCAGCCCGTCTGACAGAGAGGCGCTTAAAGGGCGGAGTGGAAGGAACGCCTAATAGTCTCCGTTAGTGACGAGAGAGACAACGCACTGCTCTTAGCGCTGACATTTCCACCTGGCACACGCATGCATTTTTAAACGCCATTTCACTGTAGTCCCGGAGGCGCTGGATGGGACCGTGAATCTTAGATGGGATAGAAGAGACGGACTGTGGTGGAAACAACAGGGGAGAACTGAACACTGGGCCGTGGCAGGAGAGGGAGAGACTATGGGCCTCAGTCCAAACTGGAACAGCTAACACACATACTAATCTAGAGCTCAGGCACTCCAATCCAGTTGTAAAGAAAGAATAGTGTGTGTGAAATTACCAGGAGATTTGTGGTAATCATTATGTACGTTCTTATATTTTACATATCTCAACTCTGATTCACATTTGGAGAGTGGAGTCACAGCCAGGGTCAGCCTAGAGCAATTAGGGTTACATGCCTTGCTCAAGGGCACAGCGGCAGATTTTCGATCGGCAACTCAAACTAGTGACCTTTCGGTTACCAACACTCTAGGCTACCTGGCGCTTCAAGCTCTCGTATATTATACCCTGGTTCTTACCTCGTCCTCTGGGAGATGGAGTCCGGAAACATTTTCAGGATGATTTAGAGAATGAGAACATGTTGACGTTATTCAGGCCATTCCACCTCCCTCACTAACTGGAGAGGAGGGACGTGCCGTTGGAAAGTTGTCAGCTCTTGGTGAGGCTATTAAAATCCTAAAAAGTGAGGACTCGGTGTGCCTTGTCATAAATAAAACGCTGGCCATCTGTGATGATAGTACAATAATGTTTCATTCATTTGTTTGTGCTGCACAATCCTCAGATGTGTACAAATAAATTTTGTTTTTGCACGTTTCTTCCTCCAACTCTGTCCTGCTTCTATGAATTATTATGTATCGTTGGTCCAATGTAGAGGACAAGGAGTCTTCATTTCTGACAGCTCAACAAGGGATGGAGCTGAAACAAACGTTCAATGAGATGAGCTTAAAGGCAGACTGAGGCAGCTTTGAAATGAAACAAGCGCTCTCGCAGATCACGTTTATTTACAAAACAGTTCCATAAGAAACAGGGGCTTTTCACATTCATTGGTACGCAAGTGTTAAAGTGGAGTCGAGGGCAAACAGTAGCTTCAATATGCAACGGCTGGAAAATAAAGTACCTTTACAAAAATATACCCAAACTACTTGTGGTACTGTATTTATTGCAAATGACAGCCGTATCTACCTGTAGAAATGTCAAGTATGTGTAAGAATATAAAAGATTCAAATTAACTTACAGTACAGCTATTCTGGACAAATATGTACACAAGTACATAGAAAAGAAACGTATGGGAGCTGCAAACAGGGCAAGTTGACAACGCATGGTTTCAATGAAATCATGCAGTTTTATTTGACAACGCCTGTACACACTGGAAGCTACGCTTTAGGACGACAACCATACGCATTCAATACACTGAAAATAAATCTAATTGGGAGAAAAAAACATTTTCTTCAATTCAAGCCTTAACCCCATATTTATTTTGCAGATCAATAAATAAACATTGCTTAAAAACAAACACAAATCCCATGATGTTTCAAATATAGGCAAACAGTGTACTTTAGTGCACGAAATACAGAGAGGCAGAGTCGCAATAAAATCTATGTCCATTCAATCCTGTTGATTCAGATGAAGGGCTTTGTTCAGTCTATTGATAAAGCATCACAGAATAAGCTTAGAAACATAAGCTTAATTGAACATATGCAACATTTACCCAGAATGCAGTCTTCGCTAACACGGGAACATTCCCTTTAAAAAGTTCAATCACGTAACGCTGAACTTCCGGCGATACAGATTGAACTAGAGCCCTAACTCCTACAGAAAGTCCGGAGTTAAAGTGAAGCTTTTAGGGTGAATCTCAAGTGGCATCCTCATCTCCTTTCCTCTGACTGATGAGAGCAAAGTCTATCCATCAAAATTATACTCACCTCTCCTATATCGAGGAGACGAGGGGAGGAAGCCAATTGAGATGGCCCCTTAGAAAAGGGGAGAGTGAGGCATATACAGTAGAGCGCTGGGTGGAGGCGGAGCTACGTTGTGCATCAGTGCTCGGCAGATTCATTGCCGTCATTATCAGGGACAGAGTCACCTCGTCTCTCTCTAGGGGGGAAACCAACTCATCTGTCCTTTTACACCTGTGCATAGCTAAGCAGGTGGGATCTGCCTTGGTCGTTCCACGTAATGCGTCCCTTTGATATTTTCAGTAGAAACTGTGCACCAATATTGTATTTTAAAAGCCTGTTGTATGAAATGAAGTACCCAACTTGGAACATTCAAAACATATGCATTTTGATGTGTACCATATATGACTTCTAGAAAGATGTTAACCTACTACATTTCTCCAAATTTCACCACCATTGTAAAGCCCTACTTATTTTGTTGCTTTGACAGTCATTTCTGAAGAGGATTAATTTAATGCGATTAGTGATTCATTTACATCTGTCCCTCATTTTAAGTTCGACCCTGTTACTTGAAGTGAACTCTCATTTTAATATGGTGAAACTACTCCTTTTTAAATACAGTACCAGTCAAAGGTTTACACAAATAAACACCTAATAGACAAATAAAAGTTTAAAAGCAGGTGAGCTAGTTGTACTATTTTGTGCCATTTTCTGGTGATTTGTGGTGGAAAACTGAGTGGGTCGAGCATAACACATTCAACGTGTTACTCAGACAGGCTAGACATTTTTTTTGTGAAGCTTGCATTAAATTGTCCCTCCCTGTTGCACACAGCATGCTTCCATTTCCCCAGTCACAAGGGGATTTATGTCTGATTTAAGATGAAATCCTCAACCCTGTTACTATATTTGGCACTTACTATACATTGTAGAACATGTGCTCTTCATGACAATGTTAAAATTAGGTGAAATAAAACACCCCCCCCCCCAAGTTATCCTACCCAAAAGGACTAATTTCATGGAACGACCAGCCTACTGTACGCACTCATAGGAACACAGTTTAACTTCAGAGCTGAGGCACAACAGAACCCTGTGATACCCTGGGACTAGGACAGAACCGGGATTGCCCATGCCCCGAGGCAGGGAGCAGGGGCTGGGCAGAGGTTTGGTCCTTCTTCCTCTCCTTGTGTCCATCCCTGACCCTACGAGGCGTTGGGGGCACTGCCAGTGTATGTGGTGTCTGAGGAGTCCGTAGGGTCGTAGAAACAGTCTTCGTTAACCACGGAGGTGAGGCTCTGCACACTGAACTCTCTCTCCAGTAGAGCGTTGAGGTCCATCGTTGCCACGTCTGTCTGGCTGTCCAGGGAACGGCTGTGTTCCCCTTGGCTATGCCGCAGGCTGCTGCTGCTTTTCCTCTTCACGGGGCAGATGTGGCCCTGAACCAGTTTGGGCGGGCTCTCCGGGGTGTCCACCTCTGCTCCCTCTGGCTGCACGCGGGGAGCCGGCGCCCGGGAGGACGCTGCTTCCTCCGACAGCCTCAGACGGAGAAACTGGGCCTCGATGGCGCTCGTCGGGGAGCTCCCTTGCCCCTCCTGCCGCCCCCCAGACTCACTGAACTCATCATCGTCCTCATCACTCAAGATGTCTGACTCCTTCACAGAGCTAGAGACAGAGGAGCGCTGGCTACCCAGGGAGCCCCGGGACCAGGCCTGTCGTGTCTTCGGCTGTGTGGGACCGTTGGCTGGGGGAGCGCCAGAGGTGCTGTGGGTGCCGCTGCTCAGGCTGCCCTCGTCAGAGTCAGGCTGGCCAGGTTTCAGTGTGCTGGTTGGTGAGGGGAGATCCGGCATGGGCTGCTTACACAGCCAGGAGACTCTGGTCGAATCTGGTGGGGGATGGAGGGGGGAGAATGAGAGAACTGCTAACTAAGCAATAAACTCACTCATATCTGGACAATGAGGGCTTATAATCTTTAAGTCAAGGTCATGTAATTTAAAGTTATACAACGTGTGGGTCTAATCCTGAATGCTGATTGGCTAAAACCGCATTCCAGCCAGTGTCTCTTTCACAAGTTACAACTGGCTAAATCTATGACTTTAAAATGCCTATTTACTCTGTTCCATCTGACTGCGAAATATAAAAAGCATCTAGACATTATCACATTTCTTTCAGACTAACATTAAGTTTTCAACTGCAGAGATTTGTATAGACCTTGCTGTCTGTCTCTCTGACATTTGCAACATTGTTTCAATATTCAAATTCTATCTCTAGCTGAACGACTGGGTCGCCTCTCTGGCAACCGAACCGATAAAACAAATGGCTTGGGTAGCAACCCTAGATTTGTGTTGGAACTATATCTTGTGGAACGATGAAATAGTATGATGAATTTATTCAAAGTAACTTTTTTAATGAAAATATGTCAATCAATATTTGAATATGTTGGTAACCCGTTGTATAAAGTGATGATGCCCTGGAAGCCGGTATTTGGAGGAGATATTGGCACAGTTTTCCAGCCCTCGACTAAACACCCGTGTCAATATATCCTCCAAACACCGGCTTTGAGGGCATCATCACTTAAATAGAAATCAAAGCAGTGATTTTTTTGGAACAGGGTAGGGATGGGACTCACCTATCCTGGCAGAGGAGGGCAGGGTGCTGCGTAGAGGCGTGAGGCGCTCCTTACACCCCCTCTCAGCCGGGCGCATGTTCCGCCTGACGTTCTCCCGGAGGATGGAACGGATAACCTTGATAATGTTGACTTTGCACTCTGGGACACTGGGAAGGAGACAGCGGGAATCTTTATATACCATACGCTGATAGAAAGGGGCTAATTCACTCAGTGAGTCTACAGTAGGGGGGCACTGTCCTGCTGGGGATCATTTCCCCCTGACACTCAATGGACCACTGATTGGCTAGAGAGTCCATGCACATCCCTGACCTTGTAGAAGGCAGTCAAGGATGAGAGCTATAGATCCATAGTCTCCAGTCGGAACTGCTGCTCTCTCTTACCTGCTACACAGCTGGAAGACAGTCTCTGGCCTTCCCTCCAGTTCAGACTTGGTATGTATCAGCTCCCAGATGCAGGTCGTCTCAGTTCCTAGGAGGAAGGGATTGGAGAAGTTCAAAAGACTGTGATCTCTTCTATAGTTAATGAGAGCCACGATGGTATGTGCATGTTTGTGTGTCTTGCTCTCTTACCTGTAGTGTTGCCTAGTCGGACCTGCAGTGCAGAGAGCGGGATGAGCCAGCGGAACTTGAAGGGGTCTAGGTCTCCATGGGAGTGCGCCAAGCGAGGGGCGGTCTGCACGCACACACACACACACACACACACGAGAGAGATGTTAGGCACTATTGACATCAAAAGGCATAAAAGCAGGGGTGAAGGTACATTTCTGATCAGCACGGGACATGCAAGTGCTCGCACAATGTAGTGTTTTTTATAGCCTAGGTGTAATCATAGAATTCGATATAGAGTCCCTGTTCATTTAATATCTGATGTCTGTGGGCCTAGTAGCCTGGGCCTAGTAAAGATTTGTCACATCACATTAACATGCAATGCCTTTTAACATAGGCGGTGTGTGGGTTTCATGTTCAGGAAGCACATTTTCACCATAAAAATGCACCTTTAGAACAAAGCATTTCATGCATCCTGGCATTTGCAGACGTATGTAAGATATCACATTAGGAAAAATAGGCTGATTGGATAGTCATAATTTAGGCTAATAATATACACAGTGTACAAAACATTAGGAACACCTTCCACCTTCTTAAAAATGTCATGGCATGGACTCGACAAGGTGTCGAAAGTATTCCACAGGGATTATGGTTGAATATTGTCCCGGTATTTTTCAAATGTTCCATCCTGAGAATAAATCACTTTTCTCCCGGGTAACCTGGTATTTTCCATCAAAACTAGATGTGTCATTCAAAAGCCTTATAAAGCATAGAAATAGTCGTGACTGGATTTGATTAGAGCTTTGATTGAAAATCAAGCCTGATGTGCCCTACATTAAAGACATTTCATGAGCCCAAGCCAGAAAACACATATATGATATAGGCTACTGGACATTACACACAACAGAAAAACAGAAAAGCCCTTAGATGTAGCTAGCTGTATGCTCTTTTGGGTAAATACATGAAACTGGCTCCAGTAGGCTAATCTTTTTGAGTGTGAATTGTGTTACTGTACTGTATTATACTGTATTATAATGGACTGGAATTACACACATCTTTCAAACCACACGGCCTACAAAGTTACAAGTATAGGCTAGCAAATGCCATTTTTATTTTTTAAACATAATAAGTCCTATTTGTATAATTAGTAGACTGACGCATATATACCTTTAATAACATTAGGGGAATAGTATGAGCCTACCTCTATCTATTGTTGCTTAATTCAAAGATTAAAGATTGAATTGTTATGGCTCTGAATAAATAACTGCTATAGCCTTCCGCCATCGCGTGTCCGCTCGTCTTTCAAGCTACCAGTGAGTTCTATTTGCTGCTGTATTTAACATTTAGCAAACAAGAGCTTGAGTCTCTCTTTGAATAGTCTATTGGTATAAGAAATTATATGAAAAATAAATGTCTAGTCTAGCTTTTCCTGCATGGGACTCCAAGAGCTAAGGAGCGTTTTTTAAGGAGAGAGGCCAGTGGAGCACAGGTGCTTGCTTATTGCGCAAGAGACAGAGGCTACAAGTTAGAAGCGCATTATGCATAACCCATAAATTCATTAGCTAAGTATAAGGCTAATACTGCATTTAATTTATTGCCTGAAAGAGGTAGGACATCTAAATATTGGGCTACATGTCAATCTAGAACAGGATTATCTATTTTGGATGTCATTTGAATGGAGTTGATGGAGAAAGACAGAGTGCTGATTTAAAGCAACAATATTGGATTGATGGGCTTTTTTAAAGCTCTGCAGCTGCAATTTAAAAAAATCTTTACAATTAAAAAACAAGGTGACCCCCTAAAGCCAGATGGAGATGGGTAAATTAGACACTCATTTGGTCTTTATATTACTGTAAATGTAGGCCTTTCTGTCACAAGAAAAAGTTACCATGAGATGATAGGTCTATATGCATTGTGAACTGTACTCCATACTGAGATGGGCTGTCTGTCCCCACCCTGAGCGTTGATGATTTATCATGCCGAGGCCGTAGAGAAGCCAGGTTTAGACACAGCATATAATTTAACAGTTCCATTTCATGCCATGCTGATCATATAAATCATTTATTTTAAATTTACCGGTTTCTCGCAGTTATTTATCCTGAGAAAATGGAGTCGTTTTGGGCCATTAATCCTGGTAAATCTCAGTAACCGGGTTCCCGCCATTCAACCCTAAGAAGGATGCTGGCCCATGTTGACTCCAATGCTTCCCACAGTTGTGTTAAATTGGCTGGTAGTAAATCTCTACTTCGATTAGCTAGTTCCATCTCATCCCACAGATTCTCAATTGGATTGAGATCTGGTGACTGGACAGGCCAATGCAGGAAGCAGAATTCACTGTCATGTTCGTGGAACCATTCCTGTACAATCCTAGCCTTCTGGCATGGGGCTTTATCCTGCTGATGGATACACTGCTGCCATGAAGCGATGCACCTGATTGGCTATGATGTTCAGATATCTTGTGCCATTCAAACGTTGCTCCACTTTTATCAAGGGGCCCAATATGTGCCAAGAAAACACATCACACCATCACCAGCCTGCAATGTTGACAAGGCATTATGGATACATGTTCTGGTGTTTTTCTCCATCACCTAGTCCTCCCATCAGCGTGTGTCCGCAGGAACCAGGATTAATCAGACCAGGCAATGTTTTTCCAATTCTCCAGGTGTCCAGTGTTTTCATTCCTTAGCCACTGCAACTGCAGTTTTTTGCTGAAAGAAGTGGAACTCTAAGGTCATCGGCTGCCATACCCCATTTTTGTCAAGGTACGACGAGTT
Source organism: Oncorhynchus tshawytscha (assembly GCF_018296145.1). Classification (NCBI taxonomy): domain Eukaryota; kingdom Metazoa; phylum Chordata; class Actinopteri; order Salmoniformes; family Salmonidae; genus Oncorhynchus; species Oncorhynchus tshawytscha. The sequence goes on along the minus strand of NC_056436.1, from coordinate 34,208,569 downwards.
GTGCATTCTTTTATGGGTATTTGGGCACCAATGTTGTACTGGACTGTCAGTTGAACAACTGTAGCCCGTCTGTGCACAATGTGCGTCAGCCTCCTTTGTCCTCTTTCATCAATGACCTGTTTTCGACCACTGGCCTGTTGTTGGCTGGATGTCCTTTGGGTAGTGGATCATTCTTGATACACACGGGAAACTGTTGAGTGTGAAAAACCCAGCAGCATTGCAGTTCTTGACACACAAACCGGTGTGCCTGGCACCTACTACCATACCCCGTTCAAAGGCACTTAAATCTTTTGTCTTGCCCCTTCACCATCTGAATGGCACGCATACACAATCCATGTCTAAATTGTCTCAAGGCTTAAAAATCCTTCTTTAACCCATCTCCTCCCCTTCATCTACACTGATCTGAAGTGGATTTAACAGGTGACATCAGATGAAAGCTATGATGCCTTATTGGATTCACTTGGCCAGTTTGTGTTCCTAATGTTTTGTACACGCCGTGTAATTGCAAGAAATACTGTTCAATGCAGTGCCTAGTGGTGTAGAGTAGGCCTAGGTTATATCAGATACATTTCTTCTCCTTATGTAGCTTTAAAAATAAGGTTCATGAAATCAATAACTTGCTAACATCAGATAGCATATTAACCATTTCTGAGACTCACTTAGACAATTCATTTGATGATACAGCAATAGCAATACAAGGATATAACATCTATAGAAGAGATAGAAAAGAAATGCTTGAGGAGTTGCTGTATATATTCAGAGCCATTTCCTTGTAATTTTTAAATTTTTATTTTACCTTTATTTTACTAGGCAAGTCAGTTAAGAACAAATTCTTATTTTCAATGATGGCCTAGGAACAGTTAACTGCCTGTTCAGGGGCAGAACGACAGATTTGTACCTTGTCAGCTCGGGAATTCGAACTTGCAACCTTTCGGTTACTAGTCCAACGCTCTAACCAATAGGCTACCCTGCCGCCCCGCCATGCTTAGAGAAGATCTAATACAAGTGTTATTGAAGTGTTGTGGTTGCAGTTTCACTTGGTACATCTAAAGCCTTTTCTTTTGGGGTGTTGCTATAGGCCACCAAGTGCTAACAATCAGTATCTAAATAATATGTGTGAGAAATGCTTGATAGTGTACAGTTGAAGTTGGAAGTTTACATACACCTTTGCCAAATACATTTAAACTTAGTTTTTCACAATTTCTGACATTTAATACGAGTAAAAATTCCCTGTCTTAGGTTAGCTAGGATCACCACTTTATTTTAAGAATGTGAAATGTCAGAATAATAGTAGAGAGAATTATTTATTTCAGCTTTTATTTATTTCATCACATTCCCAGTAGGCCAGAAGTTTACATACACTCAATTAGTATTTGGTAGCATTTCCTGTAAATTGTTTAACTTGGGTCAAATGTTTCACGTAGCCTTCCACAAGCTTTCCATAATAATTTGGGTGAATTTTGGCCCATTCCTCCTGACAGAACTGGTGTAACTGAGTCAGGTTTGTAGGCCTCCTTGCTCGCACACACTTTTTCAGTTCTGCCCACAAATTTTCTATAGGATTGAGGTCAGGGCTTTGTGATGGCCACTCCAATACCTTTACTTTGTTTTCCTTAAGCCATTTTGCTACAACTTTGGAAGTATGCTTGGGGTCATTGTCCATTTGGAAGACCCATTTGCAACCAAGCTTTAACTTCCTGACTGAGGTCTTGAGATGTTGCTTTAATATATCCACATCATTTTCCTCCCTCATGATGCCATCTATTTTGTGAAGTGCACCGGGCCCTCCTGCAGCAAAGCACCCCCACAACATGCTGCCACCCCGTGCTTCACGGATGGGATGGTGTTCTTCGGCTTGCAAGCCTCCCCCCTTTTCCTACAAACATAACAATGGTCATTATGGCCAAACAGTTCTATTTTTGTTTCATCAGACCAGAAGCCATTTCTCCAAAAAGTATGATCTTTGTCCCCAAGTGCAGTTGCAAACCATAGTCTGGCTTTTTATTGGTGGTTTCGGAGCAGTGGCTTCTACCTTGCTAAGTGGCGTTTCAGGTTATGTCGATATAGGACTCGTTTTTACTGTGGATATAGATGCTCTTGTACCCGTTTCCTCCAGCATCTTCACAAGGTCCTTTGCTGTTGTTCTGGGATTGATTTACACTTTTCACATCAATGTAGATTCATCTCTAGGAGACAGAATGCGTCTTCTTCCTGAGCGGTATGACGGCTGCGAGGTTCCATGGTGTTTGTACAGATGAGCGTGGTACCTTCAGGCGTTTGGAAATTGCTCCCAAGAATGAACCAGACTTGGAGGTATACACATTTTCTTCTGAGTTCTTGGCTGATTTCTTTTGATTTTCCCATGATCTCAAGCAAAGTTTGAAGGTAGGCTTTGAAATACATCCACAGGTACACCTCCAATTGACTCAAATTATGTCAATTAGCACATCAGAAGCTTCTAAAGCCATGACATCATTTTCTGGAATTTTCCAAGCTGTTTAAAGACACAGACAACTTAGTGTATGTAAACTTCTGACCCACTGGAATTGTGATACAGTGAATTATAAGTGCAATAATCTGTCTGTAAACAATTGTTGGAAAAAGTACTTGTGTCATGCACAATGTAGATGTCCTAACTGACTTGCCAAAACTATAGTTTGTTAACAAGAACTTTGTGGAGTGGTTGAAAAATGAGTTTTAATGACTCCAACCTAAGTGTATGTAAACTTCCGACTTCAACTGTATGTGATGTAAACAGAGAGGTTTACTTTCTTGGGGATCTAAATATTGACTGGTTTTCATCAAGCTGTCCACTCAAGAGGAAGCTTCTTACTGTAACCAGTGCCTGTAATCTGGTTCAGGTTATTAATCCACCTACCAGGGTGTTTACAAACACTACAGAAACAAGATCATCCACATGTATCAATCTCATTTTTACTAATTCTGTAGAACTTTGCTCTAAAACTGTATCTGTACCCATTGGATGCAGTGATCACAATATAGTGGCTATATCCAGGAAAGCCAAAGTTCCAACAGCTGGGCCTAAAATAATGTATAAGAGATCATACAAAAGATTTTGCTGTGACTCTTATGTGGATAATGTTAAAAATATGTGTTGTTCTGATGTGATTAATGAGGAGCATCCAGACACTGCACTTGATGAAATTGCTTCTTCTAATTATTGATAAACATGCACCTGTTGAGAAACTAACTGTTAGAACTGTTGAGGCTCCATGGATTGAGGAGGAGTTGAAAGAGATGGGGCAAACGGAGTGGCTAATAAGTCTGGCTGCACATCTGACTGGCTGACTTCCTGCAATTTGAGAAATGATGTGACTAAACTCAACAAAAAGAAGAAACTGTACTATGAAGCTGAGATCAATGATATGAAGAATGATGGGGAAAAAACTTGTCAGAAAGACAAATTCAACTCCATCTTTCATCAAATCAGATTGCTTATTCATCACAAAACCATTTGATGTTAGCAATTATTTTAATGATTATTTCATTGGCAAAGTGGGCAAACTAAGGCAGGAAATGCCAACAATGAACAGTGAGCAATTGTATTCATGCATAAAAAACAAATAATGAAAGAAAAGCATTGCAAGTTATAATTTCGTAAAGTTAGTGTGGGAGAGGTGGAAAATGTATTGTTATCGATCAATAATGACAATCCTCCTGGCATTGACAACTTAGATGGAAAGCAACTGAGGATGGTAGCTGACTCTATAGCCACTCCTATCTGTCATATTTTTTTATCTGAACCTAGAGGAAAGTCCTTGTCCTCAGGCATGGAGGGAAGCCAAAGTAATTCCGCTACCCAAGAGTGCTAACATTTTGGTTCTAACTGCAGACCTATTAAGCTTGCTGCCAGCTCTTAGCAAACTGTTGGAAAAAATTGTGTTTGACCAAATACAATGCTATTTCTCTGTAAACAAATTAACAACAGACTTTCAGCATGCTTATAGAGAAGGGCACTCAACATGTACTGCACTGACACAAATGACTGATGATTGGTTGAAAGAAATTGATAATAAGATTGTGGGAGCTGTACTGTTAGACTTCAGTGCAGCATTTGATATTATTGACCATAACCTGTTGTTGAAAAAACTTCTATGTTATGGCTTTTCAACCTCTGCCATATAGTTGATTCAGAGCTATCTATCTAAAATAACTCAAAGGGTTTTCTTTAATGGAAGCTTCTCTAATGTCAAACATGTAAAGTATGGTGTACTCCAGGGCAGCTCTTCTAAGCCCTCTACTCTACTCTCAATTAAGTTGAGAATTTTGATAACTAAAAGACAGACCGAAGTTTTTTCAATGTCATCTCTACAGCAATAGCCTTTAGCTTTCCAAACAGTTTATCCGCGATTGTATTTTCAAATATTGCAATATGCCTGGCTGAGTCTCTCTGCTTTTCACTGACAGTCACAAATCAACAATCATTTATTTGGCATTTGCAGCGGAAGCTCCCCAAAAGGCGGGCCCTTCCAACTGTAGGCTATGCTATTTTTTTTTAAAGCTAATGATCCTCTGTGGCCAAATCATGCTTTCTGATGAAGTAGCCTATTTTGAATGGTTGTATTTATTCCTGTTTAGATAGGACACAAGATTAGGCCTAAGCTAATTTGGCATTATAATTTTGAAAATGTAATTCAAGTTACTTTAGGGAAAACTTTATGGACACGCAGTCTATTCCTTTTAATGTGGCAGAAACACAACCAGTCATGACGTTTTCATCTGATTGTCAAACCATCACTTCAAAAGGGGTCTTCTGTAGGCTTCCTGTGAACACTGATCCCCTCAGAAAATACTCCCAGTATCCAACCCCAACACTGTGCACCTGCCATTTGATGAATGGAAAGAGACCTCTGTTATAAAACACCTACATGTACTGTAATGACAATATCTGAATGTCATTAGGCCTACACTTGTAGCCTGAATTGCGTTCCACGTGCACCTCGGTGTCGGGCCACTCATCTCTGCCTTTGCAAAATGTAAGTATTCTGGTCAAACCATAAATCAATTTGGAGCGTATACCACCCAGCTTCAAGTCAGTTCGCTCCTTTTCCATGCGGCTGACATGCCGTAATGTTAAATAATAGTGTAATGATCTATAGTTTTTGGACATGTGGTATTAATTATGATAGGGTGACGTTTAACCAGTACGGCGTACCCCCTCTATTTATTTAGCCGGGGTGCCATACCGGCTAACCTTCACCCCTGTATAAAAGTAAATGAAAGCGATAGAGAGAGAGGACTCACCATCTTCTTCTTGAGCTTGTTACTCTCCCTATAGACGAGTATCACCGCCTTCTTGAACACTGAAGAGAAACGACATGAACACTGAGGATGAACACAACTTAGGGAATGTACACGGGGAAATCCATCCCCTCAGAAGCGATCTGAATTTACAACATATTGGCACTATATCCATAAAGCCCCAAATCATACTGGTGTAACAGGGTTAATCAGTACCAGTAATATTCAGGTGGATATACAATACATGTATCTAATAGATAGTCATTAAATGTGTTTTGGGTTTACATGCGTTTGTCTAAAGCCAGGAGACTCAGCATTTCAAATGGAATTTGATAGGAGTCCAGGCAGACAGACTGCCAACCGCCTCTGGCTCTGGCAGAGGCCAGGCAATCTCTTTCCCATAATGCTGCAGTAGCAGTACAGTGTCTCTCCAACTCACCAAACACGGTCAGGTCGGGGTCCTTTCTCATGCGGCCCAGCGAGACATGGGGGTTGAGCCAGACGACAGAGGAATGCATGAGGAATTCTCCCATGGAAAGCTCCGTGACCTGGGAGAGAGAAGAGCCATTGGCCACAGTGTGTGAGGGACATACTAAGTACTGTATCTGTACAGGGAATGGAGCTTCGGCTACCTCAACCAAGTGCTATCTATGTGGGGTGTATGTTGAGTATCTATAGGAGGAAGTATCTACAGGGGAACTTAGCTATTTCCAACCAGTTTCTGGAAGAGACGTCTCACCAAGAACCCTTGAATAGACTGAATTGACCTTGACGGTTATGCAGCAAACGTAGGCTGTGCTGGTTTTAGCCTAAGTACGTGTCCAGATTAAAGATATGAGCGAGTGTGATGAAAGCTGCTGTAACAGAGGCAGAGGGTAAAGCAGCAGGGTACAGTATAGCTACCTCCTTCTCAGGGCCACTCTGCTCTGCCACCAGCTGGTCAAACACAGAGCCATAGTCTTCATAGATCTTCTGCATCTCATTGATGTGGCTGGCCACCTTCTCCATGGCCTTCAGGGCCTCTGGGGATACAGGAGAGGAGAGGGAAGGATTATTGTCTGTGTGTGTGTGTGTGTGTGTGTGTGTGTGTGTGTGTGTGTGTGTGTGTGTGTGTGTCTTCAATGTACCTGTGAGGTGGTAGTGCTCCTCGCTGTCTGTGTCAGTAAGGGACACTAGCTCTCGGAGAAGTAGAGGGTATTTCAACACTCTCTGGACTGGTTTGATCAGGTAGGACTCCAGGGTGGACGAGTGCTGCTTCATTGGGTTCCTCGCATCCAGAAACTCCTTAAAGGCCAGGTCAGTCTTCGCTGTAGACACCAGACAAACATACTTACTTTACCAAGCCCTGTACATGTCAGTACATTTAATCACATCTCTCATACTGCAGCAAGCTTGGAGGACTGTGCTTGGTGGTGCTAGCATTAGACCTACCATGGTATCTTGGTGCAATAATACTTGTCCACAGGGGGGCAGTATAGGCTACTTCTCACCCTAGCATGACCACTGAAGTAAAATCGCAAGCTGCAGGTATGTACAGTGCATTCAGAAAGTATTCAGACCCCTTGACTTTTTCCACATTTTGTTACGTTACGTCTAAAATGGATTATATATATTTTTTCTTCATCAATCTACACACAATACCCCATAATGACAAAGCAACAAAAGCTTTTTAGAAATGTTAGCAAATGTATTAAAAATAGAAAACAGATACCTTACTTACATGAGTATTCAGACCCTTTGCGATGAGACTTGAAATTGAGCTCAGGTGCACCCTGTTTCTACAACTTGGAGTCTACCCGTGGTAAATTCAATTGATTGGACATGATTTGGAAAGGCACTCACCTGTTTATATAAGGTCCCACAGTTGACAGTGCATGTCAGAGCAAAAACTAAGCCATGAGGTCAAAGGAATTATCTGTAGAGCTCCGAGACAGGATTGTGCCGAGACAGCTATGGGGAAGGGTACCAAAAAATGTCTTAAATGGAAGAAGTTTGGAACCACCAAGACTCTTCCTAGAGCTAGCTGCCAGTCCAAACTGAGAAATCGGGGGTGAAGGGCGTTGATCAGGGAGGTGACCAAGAACCCGATGGTCAATCTGACAGAGCTCCAGAGTTCCTCTGTGGAGATGGGAGAACCTTCCAGAAGGACAACCATCTCTGCAGCACTCCACCAATCAGGCCTTTATGATAGAGTGGCCTGAAAAGGCACGACAGCCTGCTTGGAGTTTGCCTAAAGGCACCTAAAGATTCTCAGACCATGAGAACCAAGATTCTCTGGTCTGATGAAACCACGTCTGGAGCAAATCTGGCACCATCCCTACAGTGAAGCATGGTGGTAGCCACATCATGCTGTGAGGATGTTTTTCAGTGGTAGGGACTGGGAGACTATTCAGGATCGATGAACGGAGCAAAGTACAGAGAGATCCTTGATGAAAACCAGTTTCAGAGTGGGGCGAAAGTTCACCTTAAAACAGGACAACGACCCTAAGCACGCAGCCAAGACAACGAAGGAGTGGCTTCAGGACAAGTCTCAGTGGCCCAGCCAGAGCCCCGACTTGAACCCCATCGAACATATCTGGAGAGACCTGAAAATAGCTGTGTAGCGATGCTCCCCATCCAACCTGACAGAGCTTGAGAGGATCTTCAGAGAACAATGGGAGAAACTCCCCAACTAAAGGTGTGCCAAGCTTGTAGCGTCATACCCAAGAAGACTGGAGGCTATAATTGCTGCCAAAGGTGCTTCAACAAAGTACTGAGTAAAGGGTCTGAATACTTATGTGCATGTGATATTTCAGTTTATTATTTTTAATGCATTTGCAAACATTCCTAAAAACCTGTTTTTGCTTTGTCATTATGGGGTATTGTGTGTAGATTGATGAGGGGGAAAAAAAGATTGCATCTATATTAGAATACGGCTGTAACGTAACAAAATGTGGAAAAAGTCAAGGGGTCTGAATACTTTTCAAATGCACTGTAGATACTGTAAAACATGGTGTCGACATGAGACTGCCACACCACTCAAAACACCACTCAAAACACCACTCAAAACACCACGCTTCAAAAGAATCACTGCAGTGATTTTCATTCACAGTGTATAGAGTGGAGAGATGCTAATATTGGGTGCTGTGTGGTCTAGCACCGAAACGCATTGAAAGACTTTCTGGAGGTCAGGTGTTGACATTCCTCGCCACCTCGCTGTTCGTCTCACTACGTGTGGAAGGATTGAGATGCCATTAGAGTATTCATTATAGCACTCTGAGCCACAGACAGACATCCGCATTGACACTTCACACAGTAATTGGCAGGCAATTAACGAGTAAACGCAAAGTGTGTGTGCAGCGAGAACCCAGGGAGAACGAGAACGCGTAATTACTAGAACCGCTGACAGACACCCACGGATTCTCTGTGGATGCCCGCATTCAGCTGTGCTGAGTTCCACTGTGCTGTGCTGTGTACTGCTGGCCTGTGCTGTGTGTTGTACTATACTGTGCTGCAGAGTTCTGCTCTAAAGCACTGCTCCCCTGTAACAGTAGTGCTGTAGTGATTTATCATGTTTACTCTGCTGTTTCCTACTCCAGTTCATTCTGATTCATCAGAGACCGTTGTGGAAAAGGCCAAACCACTTGCCAGATTCTCCCTGTGCCATTAAAACTCAATTTCGGTACCTGCTTCAAGGAATGCCGCACAGAATCTTGTAATGGGAGGAATTTAAGAGGCACAAGGGTGCAATTTTCCCACTCTGTTTAATTCATTCTGCACTGGGCAGTGTGCCCAAAATGGAGGAGGCCAACGTCATAGAAATAAATTCAGTTCAACGTTTATATTCAATCATATACACAGGGCCGCTCAAAATTACTAGCAGTCCTCGTCAGCGTTTAATAGTCTCTCTCTCTCATTATAGACCAGCTTCAGCTGTGCCGCGCAATGGGGGAGACTTCAGCTAGCCTAGGCACTTTCACAGTTTGCCTGTGGGAAGCCTTTCACAGTTGAATTGATATGAAAGACAACGTAGGGAGTCCAGATTGATAGAGTTAAGACAAGGAGAGAGGAGGTTGAAGTGGAATTGCATCACATCACTTTTACCAAGTGAGTATCTCCTCTCAGAGACATTTTACCAGAGTTCCTTGTTGATGCTGGACCATAGGAGCCCAGTCAACCATGTTATTTACATGGGGATGGTGGGGATGATGTCATGGAGGTACAAGTGGATATTGTGTGCAGGTGTGGGGTTGGGGGGGCAGCGTATGGTAGAGGGGAGACCCGTACCTCTCTCCAGGACTTTCTGGACCTTGATGTGGTTGGCACAGAAACCGCTGTAGAGCTTGAAGTGATCAGCGTAGTACAGGAAGGATCCACCCAGAGAGAAGAGAAGCTTCTGGAATCACAGAAAGAGAGAGACAGAGACAGCCAAGAGAGAGAGAGACAGAGACAGCCAAGAGAGAGAGCGAGAGAGAGAGATGGAGGGAGAGTGTGAAGGAGAGAGATGGAGGGAGAGTGTGAAGGAGAGAGGGATGGGAGAGAACATTTGAAGTCGTGACCTGAACACGCTCACCTCCCTCCCATGGGACAGTGTTTAAAATCCCCCAGGCCCCGCCCCCTCTAACCTCTGAGTCCAATGCTCTTTGACTTGGAGATACAATTCTCCAAGTCAACATCACAAAATCAATAGGCCACACACGTTGCCTTGTCGATGCAGTAAATCAACCATGCGTGAACCTGTGACATCTCTTCAATAATGAATATCCCAAGGTGTGACAGAACATCATAGCTAACTGGTTAATAAGCCTGTGAGTATGCGGTTTCATGTCAAGTGTGATTACTGCAAGAGATGTTTGGCAGAGGCAGCTGTAGCATAAGGGGCACGTGTGTGTACTCCAAACTACCGTACCTTAAACTGCTCAGGGGTCTCCAGCGTTCGGAAGTCAGGTGAAGAGGCGATCCTCTCCTCCAGCGTCTGCAGGAACACCCGCTGGAAGTCCAGCATCTCTGGCAGGCTGCCAAACAGACTATCCATCTGAAGGAAAGGAGAGACAGGAGCCTGGTCAAAGACCTAACAGCAGGCAGTCACTCGTTCACCTCCACCTCAAATGTCCCACGTGTGAAAGGCACTTAGGAACAGCCTCTCTTTCCTTCCACCTCTAATACAATCTCCCACTCCCTGGCTCTCCCACACCTTCATTAAAAGATATTCAGGGTGTCTTGCTCTCTCTTCCGCTGTGTACCTAGACACGGCGGAGTGTCCATAAACGGCGGTTTAATCAGCCCCCCTTCCCCAGTGTGTATCGATGGATCTCTCCTGTGAGAGCGTCGTCCTGAGACTGAGGTTAGCCTCAGTTTACATCAATGTCCCTAGCTCAGTGGGACTTAAGCTACACTAAAGCTACACATCAGCATTCTCCAGCCATAGCCTTGTGGGCTCACAGGGAGGGACAGTCACACAAGGACTAATCCCAACCTGAGAGAAGAGTCAATTGTGTATCGAACAATGGAAGACAACAATGCAATTGGAGATATAAACAGAATCCTGCGCACGCTTTCTAATATGTGGGCCTATGTCAGAAAGGGACTAAATAAGAAGAGGTTGTGAGAGTTCATTACTAGAGGTCATTTATCCTCACCACCACCCCAATCTAATAAACTATCCATCTTCATCATGAACCAACCTCGTAAAATTCTCCATCTCTATTACCTCCCTCGTCCTCCCCTCCCCTCCACCCATCCCACCAACACCCTCCCTCCTCTACCTCATCCAGAGATCCTTTACTCCCAAGTGGCGCAGCGGTCTAAAGTGCTGCAATTGCAGTGCTAGAGGTGTCCACAACAGACCCTGGTTCAATCCCGGGCTGTATCACAACCGTCCCTGATCGGGAGTCCCATAAGGCGGCGCACAATTAGCCCAGTGTTGTCCGGCCTAGGGTTTGGCCGGGGGTATAAATAAGAATTTGTTCCTAACTGACTTGCCTAGTTAAATAAAGGTTAAATATTATTATTATTTTTAAATACCTCATCCAGAGTGAGGAAGGTCTCATTCTGCAAGGGCTTCAGGTAGATCTCAAAGAGGCAACTCAGGTCCTGTAGGAAGAAAAGACAGACAAGAGGTGGGTTAGTGAATCCGACAACACCAATGCCACTCTCATGACACATACAGTACACCACCAGTGCATCATAGGGTGGTATCAGTATCAACAGTTACTCCAACCGCCCAAAACTACTCTGTTATCTTTCCCTTCATCTTCCTCTCTGTCTTTCTCCCTCCCTGTGTTTTAATGGGGCTGCGGCCCATCAGGGCGTCACTGGAGATATACTCATTAGGCTGATTTACGGCCTCCGCCGCCCAGCCAACGCAGCACATCACAGACAGATGGTTTCAGCCGCAGCAGAGGACGTTGGGAAGGCATTCCCTCCTGCCTACAAATCCCCCACCCACCGCTCGGAGAGATAGAGTGATTGAGAGGGAGAGCGATAGGGTAGAGAGAGAGAGAGAGAAAGATAGGGTAGAGAGAGAGAGAGAGATCATGAGAAAACAAAAATGATAATTACTTGACACATTGGAAAGAATTAACCTCCTGCCAAATGTATGACCAGAGAGAGATATTTCCCTTAGATTACACAGACCCACAAAGAATTTGAAAACAAATCCAATCTTGATAAACTCCCATATATTTTTGGTGAAGTATCACAGTGTGCCACCACAGCAGCAAGATTTGTGACCTGTTGCCACAAGAAAAGGACAACCAGAGGAGCGCAAACACCATTGCACGTAAATACAACCTATATTTATCTGTTTATTTACTTTCCCTTTAATACTTCAACTATTTTCACATTGTTACAACACTGTTCAAATAATATAACTTTTGAAATGTCTATATTCGTAAAAAGAAATAGTGAGTGTAATGTTCATTTTTGATTGTTAAATTCCCTTGTTTATTTCCTATTTCACTTGCTTTGGCAATGTAAACATGTTTCCTATGCCAATAAAGCCCTTTGAATTGAATTGAAATGTTATTGAAAGGGTAGAGACACGAGCTATAGGGTAGAGAGAGAGAGAGAGAGAGAGCTAACCACTTCTGCGAAAATTGAAAAACACTAAACAAACATGAAGAATTACCTATCCAAAATGGAGATATGGGTAAACCACTTCTCTAATCTTTGTGGCCCTATAACAAAGAACAAACATCAAAACCATATACATGATCAAATATAAATCTGCAAATCAACTATTAAAGACTACCAGAACCCACTGGATTCTCCAATTATCTTGAATGAACTACAGGACAAAATAAAAACCCTCCAATCCAAAAAGGCCTGTGGTGTTGATGATATCCTCAATTAAAATATAAAATATACAGACAACAAATTCCAATTGGCTATACTAAAACTCTTTAACATTATCCTTAGCTCTGGCATCTTCCCTGATATTTGGAACCAAGGACTGATCACCCCAATCCACAAAAGTGGAGACAAATTTGAAACCAATAACTATCGTGGGATATGCGTCAACAGCAACCTTTGGACAATTCTCTGCATTATCATTAACAGCAGACTCACCTTGGGATGAGACAGGGATGCAGCTTAAGCCCCACGCTCTTCATCATACATATCAACGAATTGGCGAAGGCACTAGAACAGTCTGCAGCACCCGGCCTCACCCTACTAGAATCTGAAGTCAAATGTCTACTGTTTGCTGATGATCTGGTGCTTCTGTCCCCAATCAAGGATGGCTTACAGCAACACCTAGATCTTCTGCACAGATTCTGCCAGACCTGGGCCCTGACAGACCTGGGCCCTGACAGACCTGGGCCCTGACAGTAAATCTCAGTAAGACCAAAATAATGGTGATCCAAAAAAGGTCCAGTCGCCAGGACCACAAATACAAATTCCATCTAGACACTGTTGCCCTAGAGCACACAAAAAACTATACATACCTTGGCCTAAACATCAGCGCCACAGGTAACGTCCACAAAGCTGTGAACGATCTGAGAGACAAGAAGGGCCTTCTATACCATCAAAAGGAAAATAAAATTTGACATACCAATTAGGATCTGGCTAAAAATACTTGAATCAGTTATAGAGCCCATTGCCATTTATGGTTGTGAGGTCGAGGGGTCCGCTCACCAACCAAGACTTCACAAAATGGGACAAACACCAAATTGAGACTCTGCATGCAGAATTCTGCAAAAATATCCTCTGTGTACGTAAAACACCAAATAATGCATGCAGAGCAGAACGGGTAACCAGTGAAGAAGGGCAACCAGTGAAGAACAAACACCACTGTAAATACAACCCATATTTATGTTTATTTATTTTCTCTTTTGTATTTTAACCATTTGCACATCGTTACAACACTGTATATATACATAATATGACATTTGTAATGTCTTTATTCTTTTGGAACTTCTGTGAGTGTAATGTTTACTGTTCATTTTGATTGTTTATTTCACTTTTGTATATTATCTACTTCACTTGCTTTGGCAATGTTAACATATGTTTCCCATGCCAATAAAGCCTTGAATTGAGAAAGAGGGGGTAGAGAGAGAGAAGAGAAAGAGAGAAAGAGAGAGGGAGAGAGAGAGGGAGAGAAAGAGAGAAAGATAGAGAAAGAGAGAGAGAGAGAGAGAGAGAGAGAGAGAGAGAGAGAGAGAGAGAGAGAGAGAGAGAGAGGGTGGTAAGGACAATCAGCCGACTGACACAAATGAAGACAGACGAGGTGGAGATCATGAGAGGAGGCCCTTAATGTACTCTGAGAAAAGGGGTGAGATGGAAAGTTGAGCTGCACAGGGCCTCTGAATGATGAGCCTATGTACTGTAGAGCATAATGAAACAGGCTACTGCTGTGCGGTAGGTAGGGCCTTCTTTGTTACTCCCCATGACACCACAGAAATAGATCATGTCTTGTTACTCTTCAGTGGCTTTGCTTTCCTATGCCCTGTCTCTTTATCCTGGCTCAACTAAATTGGGAAATTGGCCATTATCTTCAAGAACTATAAAAAAGAATGACCTTGACGTAGGACTTCTCTGTGTCCACCAGCTCCTGGATGACCTTGCTGAGCCTCTCGGTGGAGCTCATGTGTCGGGGGCAGGTTCTGAGCAGGGTGGGCTCGGCCCCTGGGTTCGGGGGATCTTTGTGGCCCTCCATCAGGCCCCCGGAGCCCTCTTGGAAGGTGTGGTACAGTGTCTCCACGCTCTGCAGGGGGCGATAGAGAAACAGAGTGGTTAGGGACCACAGGAGAACAGTAACATGTAGACACAAAGCTTATTAGGATCACAAGGACTTTTGTTAATACATCAATCATAAAACAATATCCCCATCAATCAGCACAGTAATACGGTATCAGACAGAGCTGTCATCGGCTCCTGTAGCTCTGTTTCCAGTACTCACAGGCTGCTCTCCACTGCAGAGGAGCTGCCAACATGCCCTGCAAAACCTCTACTCAGACCTATCGCGCTGTGTGTGTGTGTGTGTGTGTGTGTGTGTGTGTGTGAGTCCAGTGAGTATGCATAGAGACACTGCAGGAGAATGCATTTTTGAGTGAGAGAGACGCTGATTTTTACACAAGCAATTCTCAGAAAATACCCTGCCTGTCACCATCAATATTGCACAGCAACAGCGCAGATACATTCACACACACACAAACCAAATGGATTAACAGCCCTCACAGTAAAACAACCCAGCAGAACCCAGATAGTGTCTAACACCCAGTGTGGCCTATACCATAGAGACAGGGGACAAATCAAGTCCTCTATTAAGCTACGCCAGTAGTTCATCAGGTAATTAGAAACCGGGTGGTTTGAGCCCTGAATGCTGATTGGCTGAAAGTTGTGGTATATCAGACCGTTTACCATGGGTATGACAAAACAATTGCTTTTACTGTTCTAATTACATTAGTACCCGGTTTATAATAGCAATAAGGCTCCCTCGGGGGTTTGAGGTAGTTGGCCGATATACCACGGCTAAGGACTGTATCCAGGCACTCCGCATTGTGTCATGCAAAAGAACAGCTCTTAGCCGTGGTATAATGGTCATATAACACACACAAACACAAACACACACACACACACACACACACACACACCCTGGGCCTTATTGCTTAATTATAGCATGGTTACTCGGGAGGGTGCCAAAGCAGCTTCCATACTAATCTGTAGAGAGGACAGAACTAGGCAGCACTGTGGGAGCAGCATGGCTATGGCAAGGGTCTTGGGGCAGGGGGCTGGTGGCTCAGGCCCCCACTGAGGGGAATGGGATTCAGGCTAGGCTTGGCTGGCCTCTAGACACGACCACCCAGCCAGCAGCTCTGGGTCTCCGCGTGAGCTAGGATAATTAAGCTGACCCACTGTGTTAACACACTGAAGGCTGTACACTGTAGATACACAAAAGAACAGACGCAGGGCAAGCATCGGCATCCACAGACACACACACAAGCTCAAGCACACACACTGAATGTAGTGAATATGTTTCACCCACACACTAACACAGACCAAAGCTTCTCCATATTGCAGCTGAAAAGGCTATGAGACTGGCTGAAGGATAACTTGTTGACATATTAATCAGATACCCTGCGGCAGCTTCAGAGGCAAACTAGCCTCACACAGACAGATAACGTTCGTTTCTGATGCCACACTCACAGGCGCACACACACAGAAGGATTCTCCCATTCTCGCAGCATGACTTTTCAGCAACTTAATACGGGCGAAATGTGAGAACGACTAGGGGGGGTATGACTCAGAAGTCTCCCTGTCTCACGCAACAATCTGACCAAGTCTGAGCCGAACGCCTGACGGCTAACCCAAATATCCAGTCAATTAAGATCCGCGAACAGGCCGCTCGGGAGCCATGGAGAGGGGGAGCGGGAGGCAGCAATGCACCCGGAGAATGGACAAGCACATCCGACAGCGCTAGTCTCAACTCTCCCTCCCTATTCTGCTTACGCTTGACAGCTCCTGCTACATCTGGGCTCCTCTCACAGTTTTAGCGCTTATACTAAAGCCCACTTACAGGGAACTGACTGTTTTCTTCTGATTAAACAACCATGAAGCCTGTGGTGATTCTAAGAAGAATTATCTAAATCCTATCCTGCCAATTAGCCCATCTGCTCTCCCTCTCCCCATGAGGAATAGTTTTAACCTCTGTCACAACACCTACAGCCCTAAAACATGTTGAGCCCGAGGTTGATACCCATCGCCACACTTGAACAACTAGACAGTGAAAGGCTAAACCCCACTAATGCTGTCCTTCCCTCTTTGGATGGTAATTTCTACTCCCATGGCAAGCCTCTCGTCCCTCTCTGTCCTACTCACCATGAAGAGTAGTCTGTAGAGGAGCCTCCAGGCTGCTGTGGCCTGTCTCTGGGTCCTACAGGCCAGGTTACAGCCTTTCCTATGCAGCCTACCTGACCTGCACGCTGGCATCACGGCTGGACTGGACCTGACCACTAAAATGGCAATTAGTTGTTCTTGACTGGACAGTACTTGATAGTCCTGATCAGATCCTCACGTTCAGTATTCCCACACTCCGCCTCTTCCTCATTAGTGACTGAACCCCCCTGTCTGTCACGTCGTCTTCCTCCTCCTCCACCAGGCCAGGAGAAGCCTCAGTCTACAGAACACCCCACTCTCCAGGGGCCAGGGGCCATTTGATGGGAGCTAGCCATTGATCCTGTGTCTAGAGGTTCTGTGAGCGTAGGCATTTGACTAAAAACTGCTGCCCGCACCAATCTGCATATCTATCAATCAGACTGCCGGACCGAGCGGACAGTGCGAACGGAGGGGAATTCCTCCCTCGCTCTCTTTTTCTTTCTGTCGGTCTCTCTCACCCCATCTCTGGTCCACGTGACCCATGTCAGCTTCCAGAGGGTATAATGCAGAGGTCAGGCTGCCAGTGTCATGCTGCCACAGGCCTGAGGCCTGGCCTCTCAATACATCAACACAATGAGGACTCTTCTGGCCCGCAAGCCTCACTGTTGCACTGTCACACTGTCACACGGTCAGGAACAGCGGTGTCTGTTCAACAGGCCAGAGGTGGTCCTCGAATGAACAATTGTTGGTGCTTTTCAATAAAAACATGAGTCCAAGCCTATGTTAAGAAGCTATGCTTCCTGGTAAACAACATCGTACTGAGGGGTGTCCTGCTGCTGGGTCTGCTGTTTGCAGACAAAGCCGAGTGACAACTAGCTGATTGTTCCAAATCCAATCCAGGACTGGAAGCTTAGGCTTGTGTGGGCAGACCATTCCAACACAACAACACAATTAACTAGCCTAACTACGGTCTCAGTATAGAAGCAACATATTACATTAGATTCCACTACGTCCCCACCCCTTGAAGTGAACAGCATTCTCAGAACACAGCACAAATGTGTGTCCAAAAAGGTGTCGGAATGTCTGAAAGTGTGTGGATAACTTCACTGAACATTTAACACTGGAAACAGTTGGCTGATATTTGGGTATTGTTCATGTGAAGTCCTAGACGTGTTGACATGGGAGATGTCAGAAGGAGCGGTTTGTGAAGAGGAGTCGTTTGTGGAGAGATTATCGCTCCTGCTTGACGTGTCAACAGTGCGATTATCCAGTCTGGTATTTTCCACCCACGGGCAAGGTGTCATTCACACACACACACACACACACACACACACACACACACACACACACACACACACACACACACACACACACACACACACACACACACACACACACCAACCTCTCTTCTGCTCCCTCATACACCCAGTGGCAGCCAAACACACCCAAGAGGCTCCTAATCCAAGGTCAAAGGGCCTCCACTGACATCATATTCAAATAGTACGCAAATACAGTGAGGTTAGAAACAAACCCAGCCCAAAGAGAAACAAGAGCTGTCAAACAGTGGAGTGACGCCGGATACTGTCCATTCTCCCGTATCTCTGCCAAACATTCAAATAGAGTAATTAAAAGCAGAAGGCTAAGCCTACTTTAAGAGATGAATCGCTTTCAAATTAAAGAAAAGAATCCTCCCGGCGCCAAAAGACTCTCTTTAAGAAAATAAACAATCCCAAATGGAAAGTCTAAAGTATAAAGCCAGGGATAAAATATGGGGTGTCCCTCGGGCCGGCTCAGCCCATTGCTCAAAGGAGAGTGTCCTGTCACACCACAGTAAGGCTCTAACAGAGGCTGATTCATCCCTCAGGTTAGGCCTATTGTGCAACGTTGCCATCTGCTTTTTAAAGCTCAATAAATAAAGAGAGTTTCTCATAAATCAAACAGGGAGGGAGGGCCCCAGTCTTCTATTCCCATTATACGCTTTCTTTTTCATTCTGAACAAACATTATTCCACCCGTTCTTCAGAGTGCGTGGAATACTTCAGAGAATGTCGGAGACTTCAGAGTGCATGTTTCATGATAAGTCCCCATAGGGGTGTGAGACAAAAAGCATTACACCCCCCCAGATCACATCAATATCAAATGACAGCAGAGGAACGGTAGCATAGCAGCAAACCACTTCCCTCAACATGAAACCAGGTCCAATCAATTGAAAGCAGTTGGGAGCAGTCAATGATGGGTAAGCCTTCTCTTAGCCACATGACCTGGTGCCCGGATAGAACATGTAGCTGGGTGATAGCAAACACTACCTACCGCTGGTCCAGAAACCTGCCACAGGGGATGTCTGATAACATCTGACTGAACATCTAGCAGGCTATGGAAAGGACAGACTCTGATATAAAGCAAAAGCATAAAAAAAGAAAAGTCAACCCTCCAGAGACAGGCTGGACAACCGGTGGACTGAGTACAATAAATAATACTAGAGAGTAAGAAGAGTGACACAGTGACTCAGTTGTAGCAGCACACCCTCAAGATCTACTGCAGTATGACAGTGAATTGATCATTTCTCCCATGGGAAGCTGCTACATGTACTGTATACAACATACTTAACTATAAACTGGTTGGTTCGGGCCCTGAATGCTGATTGGCTGACAGCCGTGGTATATCAGACCGTATACCACAGGTTTGATAAAACATTTATTTGTACTGCTCTAATTACGTTGGTAACCAGTTAATAATAGCAATACGGCACCTCAGGAGTTTGTGGTATATGGCCAATATACCATGGCTAAGGGCTGTATCCAGGCACTCTGTGTTGCGTCGTGGATAAGAACAGCCCTTAGCCGTGGTATATTGGCCATACACCACACCCCCTCATACCCTGACTACACCGCTCTTGTTGCAAAATAAATTTAGAAATCTATGTTATTCAATTATTGCACCCACACTGCTCCTGCGCCAATGAGCGTCTGCGTTGCCAAGGGTTAAAATAGAAGTCCTTTCTATTACTGACGCAGCTCGTGCTGCAAGTCCTGCCAGTCCCATCTCCTCATTGGTTTATAGAAGCAGGTACCCACGTGCCATCTCCTCATTGGCTATACCCACGTGGGTGATTGAAAGACAAACTGTGTTGCCGGTTGTTGTGGTAATACTATGAAAGTTTAGATGCCAACCACCATATAAGTTCAAAGATAAAAAGGCCTGGAAGGAGGAGAGATGACTAGAAAAGATTCGGTTGACCGTTTTGTGTGTGGATTCATTGTCTGAGTAGAGAACCTTGTGCATTTCAGGTAAAATAACAACTCAATGTTATTTCCCAGGACAAATGAGCTAACAGCAAGCTAGCTAAATAGGACTAATTATCTAGCAAGTGCAAGCTAGCTAGCTAAATTGACATAAAAATATAATGCTTTTCGACCTGTCCCCAAATTAATGTAATTGGTTCAGAGTTTGTTTTAATATTTTAAACTGCGTGTCGTGATTGCGTTTGGTGTAGGGGAAAATGAATTTATACACGATGGCGCACACGCGCAGCCGGTTTGGTTTCCATGTCAGGCCTTATTGCTTAAATTAATCATTAGTAGAGGCAGGTTGGACAAACAGGGACATGTCAGCACATAAAAACATTGACACCTACTAACACCATGTGACCTGTTCTAAACATAATAACTAAAATAACCCTGGCCAAACAACTAGAAAGGACAGTGTTGGGTTACCAGGAGTCCAGCGCGTGGGTCGGGTACTGTAGGTTTCTCACAGGCCACACATCCAGCCATGTCGTCCAGCAGCAGGTCCAGCTTGTCTTTAAACAGCTGTCTGAGGGTGAGCAGGGCCGAGCCCAGAAACAGATCCTTCTCCTCGGCCTCACAGCCACCTGACCAAAACCAGCACATGGCCAGCAAAGAGCACAGGGCCTGGGCTGGGGACTGGTCCCTGATGAACAGCTGGATCAGGGTGGTGAGGTAGACGCAGGGCCTGGCCTCTTCCTCCTGCTCCTCCGCCACCGTCCCCCTCCTCCTCTCAGCAATCAAACCTCCACCCGGCCCTGAGCCATTGTATAGGGCTGCCATTCCAATGCACACCAGCTCGCCTCTTCTTCTCCTCCTCCGGCGAGCCCTCTTAAGCCTCTCTCGATAGGTTTATCCCTCCTCTCCCTCGGTCTCTCTGCATTAGGGCCGCTCCAGACGCTGGGGAAACTTCCCAGCAATAAGCCCAGATTATTAGGCTAGTCACAGCCATATGGTGACTGATAGACTTAGTCATCATCACCGCCACCAACTACACCCCCTCCAATAGGCAGGTCCTGGAGGAGGGACTGGGGACGTCGGAGTTTCCCAAGGAGGAGGTAAGTAGGTGGGAGAAGTTTAACGAGGCTGTAGGTCTTTCTTTCTAGAGTCCATTGGTCTTTGCTGGCTGTTGTGGTTCAAAAGATGTAAAGAGGAGAGTAGTAATAACACAGTAACTGGAGAGCATGTCTCAACCTCTCACATTCACACAGTTTAAAAAGGTGATGAAAACGCCCTTCTTACATTCTTAGCCTAGAACAGAGCAACGGATTTCTTAACGGGTATAGCACCCATAATACACGCTGCCATTTACAGTACGCTGCCCAGTCAGTTCCTGTAAAGGACCATTTGTGGATTTCCCACAATCACTAAATCATTGGTGAAGCAAACCAAGTGATTGGATTAGGGCTGACCCCATTTAGTGGTTGATTGTTTGGTTGGTCGATAGGATGTTGGTTGACTGAGATTTCTTTAGTCTAGCAGTAGAAAACAAATCATGGTGTACAAGACACTGGTCTGATTGGCGCCTGTCTGAGTGGACTGATCCATTGTGGAGACCGTGGGGGTGGCACAGTCCATCACTCTAAGACATGTGCTACTGAAATTGTATATGGTTATATTACGCAAGAACAATGGTGCAACAGAAATGGCTGTATTTATGTTGCAGCTTCAGCAACACAGACAGCACTGTACACACTGTTGATGTATGGTGGTTCACTGCAGCAGGGAGGAGAGGGAGACAACACTGTACACACTGTTGATGTGTGGTGGTTCACTGCAGCAGGGAGGAGAGGGAGACAACACTATACACACTGTTGATGTGTGGTGGTTCGCTGCAGCAGGGAGGAGAGGGAGACAACACTGTACACACTGTTGATGTGTGGTGGTTCGCTGCAGCAGGGAGGAGAGGGAGACAACACTGTACACACTGTTGATGTGTGGTGGTTCGCTGATGTGCAGGGAGGAGAGGGAGACAACACTATACACACTGATGTGTGGTGGTTCACTGCAGCAGGGAGGAGAGGGAGACAACACTATACACACTGTTGATGTGTGGTGGTTCACTGCAGCAGGGAGGAGAGGGAGACAACACTATACACACTGTTGATGTGTGGTGGTTCACTGCAGCAGGGAGGAGAGGGAGACAACACTATACACACTGTTGATGTGTGGTGGTCGCTGCAGCAGGGAGGAGAGGGAGACAACACTATACACACTGTTGATGTGTGTGTGGTTCGCTGCAGCAGGGAGGAGAGGGAGACAACACTATACACACTGTTGATGTGTGGTGGTTCGCTGCAGCAGGGAGGAGAGGGAGACAACACTATACACACTGTTGATGTGTGGTGGTTCACTGCAGCAGGGAGGAGAGGGAGACAACACTATACACACTGTTGATGTGTGGTGGTTCGCTGCAGCAGGGAGGAGAGGGAGACAACACTATACACACTGTTGATGTGTGGTGGTCGCTGCAGCAGGGAGGAGAGGGAGACAACACTATACACACTGTTGATGTGTGGTGGTTCGCTGCAGCAGGGAGGAGAGGGAGACAACACTATACACACTGTTGATGTGTGGTGGTCGCTGCAGCAGGGAGGAGAGGGAGACAACACTATACACACTGTTGATGTGTGGTGGCTGCAGCAGGGAGGAGAGGAGACTGCAGCAGGGAGGAGAGGGAGACAACACTATACACACTGTTGATGTGTGGTGGTTCACTGCAGCAGGGAGGAGAGGGAGACAACACTATACACACTGTTGATGTGTGGTGGTTCACTGCAGCAGGGAGGAGAGGGAGACAACACTATACACACTGTTGATGTGTGGTGGTCGCTGCAGCAGGGAGGAGAGGGAGACAACACTATACACACTGTTGATGTGTGGTGGTTCGCTGCAGCAGGGAGGAGAGGGAGACAACACTATACACACTGTTGATGTGTGGTGGTTCGCTGCAGCAGGGAGGAGAGGGAGACAACACTATACACACTGTTGATGTGTGGTGGTCGCTGCAGCAGGGAGGAGAGGGAGACAACACTATACACACTGTTGATGTGTGGTGGTTCGCTGCAGCAGGGAGGAGAGGGAGACAACACTATACACACTGTTGATGTGTGGTGGTCGCTGCAGCAGGGAGGAGAGGGAGACAACACTATACACACTGTTGATGTGTGGTGGTTCGCTGCAGCAGGGAGGAGAGGGAGACAACACTATACACACTGTTGATGTGTGGTGGTTCACTGCAGCAGGGAGGAGAGGGAGACAACACTATACACACTGTTGATGTGTGGTGGTTCACTGCAGCAGGGAGGAGAGGGAGACAACACTATACACACTGTTGATGTGTGGTGGTTCACTGCAGCAGGGAGGAGAGGGAGACAACACTATACACACTGTTGATGTGTGGTGGTTCGCTGCAGCAGGGAGGAGAGGGAGACAACACTATACACACTGTTGATGTGTGGTGGTTCGCTGCAGCAGGGAGGAGAGGGAGACAACACTATACACACTGTTGATGTGTGGTGGTTCGCTGCAGCAGGGAGGAGAGGGAGACAACACTATACACACTGTTGATGTGTGGTGGTTCGCTGCAGCAGGGAGGAGAGGGAGACAACACTATACACACTGTTGATGTGTGGTGGTTCGCTGCAGCAGGGAGGAGAGGGAGACAACACTATACACACTGTTGATGTGTGGTGGTTCGCTGCAGCAGGGAGGAGAGGGAGACAACACTATACACACTGTTGATGTGTGGTGGTTCGCTGCAGCAGGGAGGAGAGGGAGACAACACTATACACACTGTTGATGTGTGGTGGTTCGCTGCAGCAGGGAGGAGAGGGAGACAACACTATACACACTGTTGATGTGTGGTGGTCGTTGCAGCAGGGAGGAGAGGGAGACAACACTATACACACTGTTGATGTGTGGTGGTCGCTGCAGCAGGGAGGAGAGGGAGACAATGGGTGCTAGTCACAGTCACTCACTGTCTTTTTTTAACACAGTGCAGCAAGTCTGAGCCCGGCCCGGCACAATCAAATCAATTGCGGTCGGACTACCTCTAGTCATTTGTGTGTGTAAATGATTGAATCACACAGTGTGCTTAAAGCATCAGACAAGCTCAGTGAATAGAGCTAAATGTGATTAAAACACATAGGATGTGTCTATATGGAAAAATGGGACAGGCCTACTTTCGATATTGGCGGCGAGCGAGGCTACAGTAATGGAAGGATGTGGTTACTGCTCTATGCACTGTCAAATCCCTCTTAGTTAAGGGTTGGAGGAAGTTAAGGAGCTTACTCTACTCAGCCTGTTGGCAAATGGTATGTGTAGCACAACAACTTCACGCCATTGCCAGCCATTTCATACAGTTGTACAGCTCCTGTTGGGAGTTATGAGGTTTACTACACACCCTCATGGAGCTGAAAAACTATCACGAGGACTGTGCACTAGAACCTAACGCACTGGAACCTAACGCACTGGAACCTAACGCACTGGAACCTAACACACTGGAACCCAACGCACTGGAACCCAACGCACTGGAACCTAACGCACTAGATTCTAAAGCACTAGAACCTAATGCACTAGAACCTAACGCACTGGAACCTAAAGCACTAGAACCTAAAGCACTGGAACCTAACGCACTGGAACCTAAAGCACTGGAACCTAAAGCACTAGAACCTAACACACTGGAACCTAACACACTGGAACCTAACGCACTAGAACCTAAAGCACTGGAACCTAAAGCACTAGAACCTAACACACTGGAACCTAAAGCACTGGAACCTAAAGCACTAGAACCTAACACACTGGAACCTAACACACTGGAACCTAACGCACTAGAACCTAAAGCACTGGAACCTAAAGCACTAGAACCTAACACATTGGAACCTAAAGCACTGGAACCTAAAGCACTAGAACCTAAAGCACTGGAACCTAACACACTGGAACCTAACGCACTAGAACCTAAAGCACTGGAACCTAAAGCACTAGAACCTAACACACTGGAACCTAAAGCACTGGAACCTAACGCGACGTCCTAAATAATAAGGTGACTGTCCGAGGCAACATCATTCCATATGGAGCAATGTGATGAAAGAAACATGGTAGTCTAGTAGCCAATGAAATGCTACTGGTCAACTACCCCAACCTCACAAAGTCCAATAAGAAACATTACACTGGTATTAATGACTACAACAGCCTGGTGTTACAACAAAATGTGGTAAATGTGGTTTAAAAAGAGTTTTGGTTGTGTCATGGTGTTGATGTAAACAGTGTCGCTGTAGCAGAAGTATCTAGGTGATATTCTGTGATATTCAGTGTCAGCTCCCTTAGTCAGGTGTGCTGCTGCTGTGTGGGCTGGCCAGGGTGTCAGTCTGCTCCAGGCCATGGGACCTACAGTACCATACTACCGGGGGGTCCCCAAACAACAACAACAACTTGGCAACATGGCAGTGGGGAACCTCATCTAGTGTCAGAGCACTAGGGTAAATACTGAGTTAACTGTGCTTTGGTAGCAGCTGCTCACCGTTTTAATATGAGAAAATTGGAAACCACTAGACCAATTAATGAAAGTCAGTCAGTGTTCCGCGGCAGGCGATTACATGCTGTGACAAGAGGCTTGAAATGAGTCTTTCCTTCCCATCCATCTCCATTCAGTCACAGGCTGACTGGCAGGCTGGCAGGCTGCGGTGGGCACTTATTCTGCCTGAAACACAGGTGATTTTCTACCCATTGACTAGATTGTTTTGTTTCCGCTCCGGGGCACAAACTGACTCCGGTAGTGAGGCGAAATTCCAACCGTTCTTGACAGCTATCAGATTTGCCACAACAAAATCTCACAGTGCTCGCTTTTACTGCATGGTACCTATTTGTCTCAGTATCTCTCGTTCACACACGCATGAAATTGTACAAACACTCCTCCCCACACACACACCTTCACACACGCCCGCCCGCACAGCCTCCGGTACCTCTCCGCTGGTACGAAGACAAACACTGTGTCCGGTGCAGCAGCAGCAGTCAGAGGTACTGCAGTGCAGATCCCAGTGCACCGGGACTCATTCTTGTCACTGGGCAAACAGAGCGAGAGCTGAGGAGCCGGTCTTCTCTAATCCACCTCTTCACTGACCTCAGACCTGCTATTACAGAGACTTAACAGAGCCCACTGGGACATACCATGCCTATATGGTTTAGTGCATAGTATCACTCTCATGTCTAATGGAACAGTGTATATAGGGGCATTACATAGGGAACACATTGACAACCTGCTGTCTACAAGTGGTAGACACAGGGGTGCAGGCAAATGGCCAGCCTAGATATTCACTATTTCCAGCCAGTGTTTACAGTCTCGAGAGGGAGATTTTTAGGAGCATCAAACAGCATACAGATCGTTCTCTCTCCTCTGAGCTGCAATGTTACGTTTCAGTCCACTGAAGTGAGGATCATTAAAACCTGGCCCTCCAGATGACTGGTCTCATTAATGCAGCCCTATAATAAAGCTTGGCATAGATACTTTTCCCCCATCTCTAAAATCGGTCGGTTTTATTACCATAATGCAGAAAGCTTTCAAACATGACGCATAAATACACTTTAATGACTTAAATAAGTTATTATTTACATATAAAAATAAAAATAAACTGACAACAACAAAAACTCCCTGGGACAAAAATAGACATCAATTGAATCATCACTGGACAGCAGCCATTTGCATACTTACAGTAGGAAAAGTGGAGCTGTGATGAAAGCTGAGGTGCACTAGCCGTCACCTAGCCTTTCCCTGCTACAGAGATAACCTAGAGTCCCCCTCCTTGGCCAAGTCACCAAGGACTCCCAAAACCGAACATGATCACACAACAAGCTCCTTGAAATTAAAAAGGTAGGCTTGATTATAAAAATGCTTGCCAACAATTATTTGCCAAGATAGGAAGGAACAACAACCTCCAGACTAATCTACTGTTCTAATTCTAATACCTACAGAGAGTGAACAGCCGTCACGTCTATTTCCCCCTCTATGCCAGGGGTCGAGCCAGGGAGCTAGCAGAGGGCCAGGCTTTCAGGTTCAGTACAATGCCTCTGCTGCTTCTACTGAGGGCTAGGACCCGGCATGGCCAACCCTGACTCTGTCATTAAAACTTCCTGCTATTCTGGGTGTCTATCTAGGGTGTTGGGGCCTCAGACAATGACAGAGTGAAGGTTAGTAGCAGGCAGAGGGAGTGTTGACAGTATGGGCGTTAGACTGAGACAAAGGGCCTCTCTCTCGGAGTGTGACAGTAATAAGCTGTCTGTAGACTGAGGCCATCGTAATTATATAGAGATCTTTAAGGGTGGTGCCAAGACTTCTTCAGCCCCGCTGCCACAGCTGTCCCTGATGAGGGGTTCCAAGCACACATTTATATATGCACAGCTCACACACTAATTTGCACACATATATACTTTATTAGGTACACCCATCGAGTACTAGGTCAGACTACCCTTTTGCCTCCGGAACAGCCAGAATTCTTCGGGGTGTGGATTCTACAAGGTGTGGCGTTCAAATGTTGCTCAATTGGTACCAAGGGACCTAACATGTGCCAGGGAAACATTACCCACACCATTACACCACCGCCACCAGCATGTACCGTTGACACCAGACAGGATGGGTCCATGGACTCATGATGTGTACTTCAAATCGTGACTCTGCCATCAGCATGACGCAACAGGAACCGGGATTCGTCGGATCAGGCAAGATTTTTCCACTCCTTAAATTGTCCAGTGGTGGTGATCGCGTGCCCACTGGAACAGCTTCTTCTTGTTTTTAGCTGATAGGAGTGGAACCTAGTGTGGTCGTCTGCTGTGTAGGGGCCCAAAGACCCTCCCCAATATTGATTAATGGGACCTTAAGATTCATATGCTTGTACTGTTGCTATGTGTCTGAACTCTGCCACTATACTTTGCACAAGCTATCTGTATTAGTCTTTGCGGTTAAGCCCTAGCTGTTGCAAGAGTGTGCTAGGCGTGTGTCTGGTTTTGACATTTTGATCTTGTGTGACAGTGGACAATGCTAATGAATTCAGAGAAGCTACTGTCCTAAGTTACTTTATAAAGGTAACCTCAGCTTATTGCTGCACAAATACATTGACGTAGGTGATCACACCACCAGGGAGTGATCACGTATATAATCAGCTGTGCCCCTTGGTTGGTTGCAGAACTTACTGAGACATTCGCGCTGTATTTCTATTTTCAACTTCTGCCCATTGCATTAATAAAGGTTTGATTGATTTACTTATTGTCTGATATTGTCTGATTTCCCCAATAAGCCAATGATTGACAAGGAACCTACCCTGACAGCTGCAACAGCCTATCCTATCCACTGTGGTACTGTGCCGTTACTTGCCCGTTTGTGGCACACCTGTTAGCTTGCAGGATTCGTGTCATTCTCTTTCGACCTCTCCCATCAAAGATCTGTTTTCACCCACAGAACTGCAGCTGACGGGATGTCTTTTGGGTTTGTCGCACCGTTCTCTGTAAACCCTAGACACTGCCAGGATGCCGGCTGTTTCTGAGATACTGGAACCGGTGCACCTGGCACCGATGATCATACCACCCTCAAAAGTCGCTTCAGTCACTCGTTTTGCCCATTCTAACATTCAATCGAACAGTAACTGAATGCCTCGATGCCGGTCTGCTTTATATCGCAAGCCACAGCCACGTGACTCACTGTCTGTAGGAGTGAACCATTTTCGTGAGCGGGGCGGTGTACCTAATAAAGTGTGTACATTAGTAACTGTTTTTCAAAATTGCTTGGGGCCTGTAGTGTGTTGGTTCATGGTCTCAAATCTCTTGATTATTCTGTCTCCCCCGCTCTGTCTCTAGAGCTCTCTGACTTCCTCTCGGTATGTTTATGCCGACTCATTGAACCCAGTGTGGGCGGTGCCAGCGGGCGCAGCGTTCATTCAATCTTACCTTGCTGTGTTGTACGGCCCTGTGGCTGTGGCGGGAGTGTTGTAGACGATTCTCCAGCCCAGAGCCTAGGGACTCACCAGGGACCTCTGGCACCAAGGACACATCTGAGGAGAGAGAGACACAGCAATGTTCAGTGTTTTTTCTTTAGTTGACCATCTTGGCCAATTCATACAAGCACTGCTAAGTGCTGTTGTCGTCGAGGCTAGTCCTGTCACACACCAGTTCCCCTGAGAGGGAGAGATGTTTACAGTTCAGCATCTACTGACCACAGAACAGAAACACCTCTCTAGTAACAGTATACCACGACATCATAGTTGTCCACGGGTTAGAAGGCAGCATTCTAACAACCGTCACAATAAACATCACAGAGAAGAGGTCTTCCCACTAGTCAGACAAGAAAACAAATCCTCTAGTTTGTTAGACGTGGTCTTAGGAGAAAGCTGTTGATAATATACTCTTGTTGTATCTTTCCTGAAAATCCCATTTTGGGAAAGGGCTCAGCCACACGCTGCTCCTGGTTAAAAAGGCACCTGGCTGGATTAACTGGGGCTAGATCGGATTACAGTTACTGGGGCTGGTAGGGGCATCTACCCTCCCTCCCTGTTTCTAACAAACTCTCAGGCTTGTGGGAAATCAACTCAGCACAATCAACGGGCTTGACCTTTTCATTGTATTCTGGGAGATAAAGATTTGGTTAACACTTTACTTGACACCCGGCGCCACAACACGTTGACACAGTCATAACCAGGTCATCACATGTCATAACAGCTGACATAACATGGTCATAACACTGTCATGACATATATTTAGACCTGTCATGACATATATAGACCTTTAGACCGATGTGTACGGCTGGTTATGACACCTACACAAGAGTGCCAAAACCCACCACACATGGCAACAAAAAAAAACATTACACAATAGCCTATTTGTCAACACTATGTTCATGTTATATACAATTTTCTGAAATTGACCATATTAAAATGAATGTTATTGTAATTGTGCACACATTGATGTCAGACACGCACTAATTAAAGTGACACAGGATGGTCATAATGCTTTGACAGTGTCATAAAGTGTATTTCCTGTAAGCTATTTAAAATATGATGAAACAAACATGACTGTAAATAATTCGTTACAACAACAACAGAGGACTTAAGAAGCAACCTAAAAACGAGAGGAAACGTCTTGGCAGGGAAAAAACATGTGAATAAACATTGGTTTTAACCCTCTTATATAGGTGTCATAACCAACCGTGCAGTGTATGTCACAACAGGTGTAAATATATGGCTGATGACAGTGTTACAACCATATTATTTCAGGTTATGACAAGTTATGACTATTATAACCCTGCCACGCACATCTCAAGTCAATATAACATGTTACAGAACATTTCCAACACACACCAGGGGTGCTGCCTTCTACTATAGAGTGGTATAGCGTGATGTTGGCACACTCCAGGATGGTTCAGAGTTTACCTCTCATCACCCTCATTAGCCTGACTGGGATAGCACCCCCTCTAGAGGTAGAGGAGGAAACTGCACCCATGTTGCTGGCCTCTATCTCATCTCTCACTAGTGTGTGTGTGTGTGTGGGGGGGGGCACTGTGTAAGACGGTTTTATCTTCAACTAAGTGATAAGCCAGTGGCTACACAGTTTTCGGTAAGTTTTACTGCATGTCATCACCAGTCCTGCAGTGTGAAGTGTTGCCTGTGGTTTTGGTTCAGGATGTTTTAGTGACAAATGACTGTATTTAACTCTCTCCAGTACAGTGGTTTTCAACTAGTTGACGGCAAGATATTTTATATTATAAATATTCCGCAACCACTCAAATGGTGGTCCGCAAGAGCTTTTGATGGGGATTCGGTGGTCACCGGAACGGAACAGGAACCACTTCTCTAGTACAAACTGTGAGAACTCAACACCCCAAATACTCAAAAGAGAAGCCTTCTCAGTTCTCATACTCAGAATAAATTAAGCATAATGACATGAAAACCCTATCTGTATAAATAGCATGGTGAGAAAAACCCTCATATTTAACTTGCTGCATGGAAATTCATCCTAATTTTACTATCGAGCAAAACTACACAGTGTTCAACGGATTAGGAACTCTTCCCATTTCATACACTGACCAGGTGAATCCAGGTGAAAGCTATGATCCCTTATTGATGTCACTTGTTAAATCCACTTCAATCAGTCCAGATGAAGGGGAGGAGACAGGTTAAAGAGGGATTTTTAAGCTTTGAGACAATTGAGACGTGGATCGTGTCTGTGTGCCATTCAGAGGGTGAATGGACAAGACAAAACATTGAAGTGTCTCTGAACACGGTATGGTAGTAGGTGCCAGGTGAACCGGTTTGTGTCAAGAACTGCAACGCTACTGGGTTTTTCACGCTCGACAGTTTCCCGTGTGTATCAAGAATGGTCCACCACCCAAAGGAAATCCAGCCAACTTGACACAACCGTGGGAAGCATTGGAGTCGAAATGGGCCGGCGTCCCTGTGGAACACTTGACACCGTGTAGAGTCCATGCCCCGACGAATTGAGACTGTTCTGAGTGCAACTCAATATTAGGACAGTGTTCCTCATTTTTTTGTCCACTCAGTGTAGCAAGACTATAGACTGAAGCATCACCAGCAAAATAAATGTGATCTGATCTTCAACTTAGCCACAATAGACACAGTGTGCTTAAACTAATAACATACATATTACTGTATTTTTCTTGTCTATATTGAATACATAATTTATACATTCACAGTGTAGGCTGGAAAAGGTTTGTGAACCCCTGGGCTAACCACTTCCAAAAGCTAATTGGAGTCAGGAATCAGCTAACCTGGAGTCCAATCAACGAGAAGATATTAGAGATGTTGGTTAGAGCCGCCTTGCCCTATAAAAAAACACTCACAAAATGTGAGTTTGCTATTCACAAGAAGCATTGCCTGGTGTGAAATATGCCTCAAACAAAGGAGATCTCAGAAGACCTAATATTAAGAATTGTTGACTTGCATAAAGCTGGAAAGGGTTACAAAAGTATCTCTAAAAGCCTTGATGTTCATCAGTCCACAGTAAGACAAACTGTCTATAAATGGAGAATGTTCAGCACTGTTACTACTCTCCATAGGAGTGGCTGTCCTGCAAAGATGACTGCAAGAGCACAGCGCAGAATGCTCAATGAGGTTAAGAAGAATCCTAGAGTGTCAGCTAAAGACTTACAGAAATCCCTGGAACATGTTAACATCTCTGTTGAGTCTACGATACGTAAAACACTAAACAATAATGGTGTTCATGGGAGGACACCACGGAAAAAGCCACTGCTGTCCAAAAAAAAACATTACTGCACGTCTGAAGTTCGCAAAAGAGCACCTGTATGTTCCACAGAGCTTCTGGTAAAATATTCTGTGGACAGATGAATCTAAAGTTGAGTTACTTGGAAGGAACACAACAACACTATGTGTGGAGAAAAAAAGGCACAGCACACTAACATCAAAACCTCATCCCGACTGTAAACTATGGTGGATCCGCAACTACAGAAAACGTTTGGTTGAGGTTATTGCTGCCAAAGGAGGGTCAACCAGTTATTAAATCCAAGGGTTCACATCCTTTTCCACCCTGCACTGTGAATGTTTATATGGTGTGTTCAATAAAGACATGAGAACATATAATTGTCTGTCTGTTATTAGTTTAAGTCGACTGTGTTTGTCTATTGTTGTGACTTAGAATTTGATCTGATCTTCATCTATGACTAATTTATGCAGAAATCCAGGTAACTCCAAAGGGCTCACATACCTTTTCTGGCCACTGTACATGGCTCCAGTGGAGGCTGTTGAGGGGAGGACGGCTACTAATAATGGCTGGAATGGAGTCAATGGAATGATATCAACCACATGGAAACCTCATCTGTGATGTGTTTGATACCATTCCATTGACACCATTCCAGCCATTATTATGGGCCATCCTCCCCTCAACAGCCCCCACTGGAGGGCTATCTTCAAAAAGAGACACTGGTCTCAATGGTGACTTCCTGCTAAAATAAAGGTAAAAAATAAAATAAAAAACATGGTATGGTAATTTCATACCAAAAACAAATTTCCACAGAACCCATCAGCATTTTTCTGATATTCTGGCAAGGGCAGGGCAACAGCTTGCCGATAGACTGTTTCCAGAGAACGTGTCGGTGGCACCCACACATGCTGACAGTAGGCTCAGTCCTCCCACACAGTAGCTGCCAAGTAGAAGCAATTCTGTGGAAGTATGACCCTGACTCTCTCTCACCGGCCACCTGCCACAGCCAGGAACACTTGCAGTATGTTTACTGCACTCAATGAACAGTAGATGCCGTATACAATACTAAGCCAAGGTCAACATCAATGCATTATCAGTCTGTCTGTCTACTGTGATTGTTGGTGACAACCCAGCTTCACAGTACACCAGCTGATGCTGAGCTCCATCACACAATTGATACCAGTTCTAGTAACTGTGTTAAGACCTGTGAAGTGATGCATACCAGCCTTTTGGCAAAGACACAGTACTGGGTGTGTGTGTTAGTGAGTGGGTACGCACAGTTGAAGTCGGAGGTTTACACCTTTACACCTTAGCCAAATACATGTAAACTTAGTTTTTCACAATTCCTGACATTTAATACGAGTAAAAATTTCCCGTCTTAGGTTAGCTAGGATCACCACTTTAGTTTAAGAACGTGAAATGTCAGAATAATAGTAGAGAGAATTATTTATTTCAGCTTTTATTTCTTTCATCACATTCCCAGTGGGTCAGAAGTTTACATACACTCAATTAGTATTTGGCAGCATCGCCTTTCAATTGATTAACATGGGTCAAACGTTTTGGGTAGCTTTCATCAAGCTTCCCACAATAAGTTGGGTGAATTTTGGCCCATTCCTCCTGACAGAGCTGGAGTAACTGAGTCAGGTTTGTAGGCCTCCTTGCTCGCACACGCTTTTTCAGTTCTGCCCACAGATTTTCGATAGGATCGAGGTCAGGGCTTTGTGATGGCCACTCCAATACCTTGACTTTGTTGACCTTAAGCCATTTTGCCACAACTTTGGAAGTATGCTTGGGGTCATTGTCCATTTGGAAGAACCATTTGCGACCAAGCTTTAACTTCCTGACTGATGTCTTGAGATGTTGCTTCAATATATCCACATCATTTTCCTCCCTCATGATGCCATCTATTTTGTGAAGTTTCTCCAAAAAGTATGATCTTTGTCGCACCAAAGTACGTTTTCTCCAAAAAGTATGATCTTTGTCGCACCAAAGTACGTTCATCTCTAGGAGACAGAACGCATCTCCTTCCTGAGCGGTACGATGGCTGCGTGGTCCCATGGTGTTTATACTTGCGTACTATTGTTTGTACAGATAAACGTGGTACCTTCAGGCGTTTGTAAATTGCTCCTAAGAATGAACCAGACTTGTGGAGGTCTTCGATGATTTCCTTTGATTTTCCCATGATGTCAGAGTTTGAAGGTAGGCCTTGAAATACATCCACAGGTACACCTCCAATTGACTCAAATTATGGCAATTAGCCTATCAGAAGCTTCTAAAGCCATGACATCATTTTCTGGAATTGTCCAAGCTGTTTAAAGTCACAGTCAACTTAGTGTATGTAAACTTCTGACTCACTGGAATTGTGATACAGTGAATTATAAGTTAAATACTCTGTCTGTAAACAATTATTGGAAAAATGACTTGTGTCATGCACAAAGTAGATGTCCTAACCGACTTGCCAAAACTAAAAACAAAACTGTATGTATGTATGTATGTATGTATGTATGTATGTATGTATTTAGGCCTTCTCACCTGTGGTGGACTTGGTGCGGTGGTGTTTGTCCAGGAAGTCCTGCAGCAGCTGTGATTGGTTGGGAAGTGGGGTCGGGGTCGAGGGACCAGAGTTTAGGGGTGAGGTGGACCCGGCTTCCCGTCTGAGGGTCAGCTGGAGGGTCTGCTCCGAAAACAACATCTGGATCAGACCCAGGTCCAGAGTGGACACGGCTCGACCGTTCAGAACCACAATCTCATCATCTGGTCTCAGCCCTGAGAGAGGAACGAACACAAAACAAACACAGGAAGAAATAAGGGCACACTATATTTACACAGTACCATCGAGATACGTATGAACACTTCAATATGAATCATGTTGAAGTCAAAGTCAAGTGAACATACCTTCACTAAAGGCCAGTCCATCAGACAGCACCTCACTCACAAAGACGCGGCTGTTCCTCTGTCCGTCTATATGGCCTGTCACAGCAAAGCCTGACAACAGAGACGAGAGAAGAACGATGGTTCGCAGGGTGCAATGACCATAATAATTACATACAGCCAATTATTTATAGGATTTCTGTGGCAATGACACACATACGGTTCCCTGTCTGCTAGAGAACAAAAACACTCACCAAAGTCCCCAGTGCAGGCAGATCTGGTCATCTGCAAGGTGAACACATTCAGCAGGAACACCTCAAGCTCGTCATACAACTGCACAAAAGAGGGACAACTCAGCTTAAAAACCACAACTCCACACGTCAACCAGTGATGTTCAACACAACTGAAACAACGTTGGTGTTCTATGCATTTCCAGGGAAGTTGTATTATGCTGAATAGTGTGTTTTCTCACCAGGTCATGTAGTAGTTCGCTCGGTGCAGGGGTGCGGACCTCTACGTTCTGGGCCAAGCATCTGTGTAGTCTGAGGCAGTGCAGGCTAGGGTCCAGTTGATTCAACTGTGACAGGAAAACACTGTCAAACGCCCTGAGTGCAGCAACACACAGCAAATACAACTAGTCTAGGCCAGATACCTGGTCTCAACAAAAAAGGCATTTGGTTATTTCTGTGCTGTTGTATCATGTGACATGGGATGTCTTCACTTACAGCTCCAAGGTGATTAAGATGAAGTGGCATCGAGTATGACCTGTGGAATTAATAAAGTGTGTGTGTACATGTGTCTGTGCTGTGTGTAGGGCTGTGACAATACCAGCGACGCAAAATGGCAAAAATGAAAACACGGTCCTTTAAAAACCTGCTGTATAAATATTGTGTGCTTTAGCTTGGAAAACAAATGTGACTCTGAATTTATTTTTTATTTCACCTTTATTTAACCAGGTAGGCTAGTTGAGAACAAGTTCTCATTTGCAACTGCGACCTGGCCAAGATAAAGCAAAGCAGTTCGACACATACAACACAGAGT
Organism: Oncorhynchus tshawytscha; assembly: GCF_018296145.1. Classification (NCBI taxonomy): domain Eukaryota; kingdom Metazoa; phylum Chordata; class Actinopteri; order Salmoniformes; family Salmonidae; genus Oncorhynchus; species Oncorhynchus tshawytscha. The sequence goes on along the minus strand of NC_056436.1, from coordinate 34,172,601 downwards.
TACACATGGAATAAATAAACATACAGTCAATAATACAGTAGAAAAATCTATATACAGCATGTGCAAATGAGGTAGGATAAGAGAGGTAAGGCAATAAATAGGCCATGGTGGCAAAGTAATTACAATATAGCAATTAAACACTGGAATGGTAGGATGTGCAGAAGATGAATGGGCAAGTTGAGATACTGGGGTGCAAAGGAGCAAGATAAATAAATACAGTATGGGGATGAGGTAGTTGGATGGGCTTTTTACAGATGAGTTACGTACAGATGCGTTGATCTGTGAGCTGCTCTGACAGCAGGTGATTAAAGCTAGTGAGGGAGGTAAGAGTCTCCAGCTTCAGAGATTTTTGCAGTTTGTTCCAGTCATTGGTAGCAGAGAACTGGAAGGAGAGGCAGCCAAATGAAGAATTAGCTTTGGGGGTGACCAGTGAGATATACCTGCTGGAGCTCGTGCTACGGGTGGGTGCTGCTATGGTGACCAGTGAGCTGAGATAAGGCGGTTTGAATGAATGGTGTCATCTGTGTAGAGGTGGATCAAAGAATCACCCGCAGCAAGAGAGACATCATTGATATATACAGAAAAAGGAGCGGCCCGAGAATTGAACCCTGTGGCACCCCATAGAGACTGCCAGAGGTCCGGATAACAGGCCCTCCGAATTGACATACTGAACTTTATCAGAGAAGTAGTTGGTGAACCAAGCGAGGCAGTCATTTGAGAAGCCAAGGCTGTTGAGTCTGCCGATTAGAATGTTGTGATTGACAGAGTCGAAAGCCTTAGCCAGGTCAATGAATACGGATGCACAGTACTGTCTCTTATCGATGGCGGTTATGATATCGTTCGGATGACAATGTTCATTTCCAACAATAGGGCTGTTTTCCTAAAGAAGTAAAAAATCGTCTTTGTGTCTCCTTGCCATGATACGAACAAGTATCGCGATCCTGGTATCGTCCCGGCACAAGAAGTGTGGGTGAACTAGCTAGCGATCCACTCTGTCACACACCTGAGAGACAGAGTGAGGGCAGGTGAGTGTGTGTCACATGTGCCAACACACAGGTCAGAGAGTGCAGTGTGTGTGGGCCGGGAGACAGACGGACAATGAGACGGACGGCCAGACAATGAGACAGAGATGGCCAGACAATGAGACAGAGACGGCCAGACAATGAGACAGAGACGGCCAGACAATGAGACAGAGACGGCCAGACAATGAGACAGAGACGGCCAGACAATGAGACAGAGACGGCCAGACAATGAGACAGAGACGGCCAGACAATGAGACAGAGACGGCCAGACAATGAGACAGACGGCCAGACAATGAGACGGAGACGGCCAGACAATGAGACGGAGACGGCCAGACAATGAGACGGAGACGGCCAGACAATGAGACGGAGACGGCCAGACAATGAGACGGAGACGGCCAGACAATGAGACAGAGACGGCCAGACAATGAGACAGAGACGGCCAGACAATGAGACAGAGACGGCCAGACAATGAGACAGAGACGGCCAGACAATGAGACAGAGACGGCCAGACAATGAGACAGAGACGGCCAGACAATGAGACAGAGACAGACAGAGAGACAGAGACAGACAGACAATGAGACAGAGACAGACAGACAATGAGACAGAGACAGTCTCTGGAACTGTCTGCTGTACAAGCCAGAGTTCTACAATGGGCATAAGAATAAATAAATACATGAGTGTGTCACAAATGGCAGTAGAGCGTGGGTTGGTCAAATTACTCACAGATTGGAGCTTTTAACATGATTACATTGACAGAGTGTCGTTTAAAAAATAAATAAAATCAAGGTCAATAAAAGCAAGGCATAACCTAAAGTAAAAGCTTCTCTCTTAAGTGCCTCTATTCAAATCAAAGATATATCTGCCATAATATTAACACTCACAGGGCTTCGTTTTGGGAACGTGAACATCATAACAAAATCCCTTCTCTGTGACTCTCACCTTGCAGGCTAGGGAGACGACATCAGCCACTGTATGGTCTCGTCTCATAGGCACTTGGATGGCGTGGCTGTCGGGCATGTACACACAGGTCAGTGTTTCTCCACTGCTCTCCCAAAGGCCACCCTCGGGGGGAGCCAGAGAGTAGTGGTTGGCCAAGCTGTCCAGTCTCTGAAAGTAGAGAGATGGCGGGAGAGAGAGGGCAAGAGAGAGAGAGAGAGGGCGAGATGGCGAGAGAGAGGGCGAGAGAGAGGGCGAGATGGCGAGAGAGAGGGCAAGATGGCGAGAGAGAGGGCAAGATGGCGAGAGAGAGGGAGAGATGGCGAGAGAGAGGGAGAGATGGCGAGAGAGAGGGAGAGGGCGAGATGGCGAGAGAGAGGGAGGAGGGAGAGAGAGAGGGAGAGAGGGTGAGAGAGAGGGCGAGAGAGAAAGAGGGCGAGATGGCGAGAGAGAGGACAAGATGGCGGGAGCGAGAGAGGGCGAGATGGCAGGAGAGAGAGGGCAAAATGGCAGAGAGAGAGAGATGGCGAGAGAGAAAGAGGGCGAGATGGTGAGAGAGAAAGAGGGCGAGATGGCGAGAGAGAGGACAAGATGGCGGGAGAGACAGAGGGCGAGATGGCGGGAGATCGAGGGCAAGATGGCGAGAGAGAGAGGGCGAGAGAGAGAGATGGCAAGAGAGAGAGAGGGCGAGATGGCGAGAGAGAGAGAGAGAGAGAGAGAGGGGGTGAGAGAGAAAGGGCGAGAGAGAGAGAGAGAGGGCGAGAGAGAGAGCGGGCGAGAGAGAGGGTGAGATGGCAAGAGAGAGAGGGTGAGATGGCAAGAGAGAGAGGGTGAGATGGCAAGAGAGAGAGGGTGAGATGGCGAGAGAGAGGGTGAGATGGCGAGAGAGAGAGGGCGAGATGGCGAGAGAGAGAGGGCAAGAGATAGAGATGGCGAGAGAGAGAGATGGCAAGTGAGAGAGAGAGGGCAAGATGGCGAGAGAGAGGGCAAGATGGCGAGAGAGAGGGAGAGATGGCGAGAGAGAGGGAGAGATGGCGAGAGAGAGGGAGAGGGCGAGATGGCGAGAGAGAGGGAGAGAGGGAGAGAGAGAGGGAGAGAGGGTGAGAGAGAGGGCGAGAGAGAAAGAGGGCGAGATGGCGAGAGAGAGGACAAGATGGCGGGAGCGTGAGAGGGCGAGATGGCAGGAGAGAGAGAGGGCAAAATGGCAGGAGAGAGAGAGATGGCGAGAGAGAAAGAGGGCGAGATGGCGAGAGAGAAAGAGGGCGAGATGGCGAGAGAGAGGACAAGATGGCGGGAGAGACAGAGGGCGAGATGGCGGGAGATCGAGGGCAAGATGGCGAGAGAGAGAGGGCGAGAGAGAGAGATGGCAAGAGAGAGAGAGGGCGAGATGGCGAGAGAGAGAGAGAGAGAGAGAGAGAGGGGGTGAGAGAGAAAGGGAGAGAGAGAGAGAGAGAGGGCGAGAGAGAGAGCGGGCGAGAGAGAGGGTGAGATGGCAAGAGAGAGAGGGTGAGATGGCAAGAGAGAGGGTGAGATGGCAAGAGAGAGAGGGTGAGATGGCAAGAGAGAGAGGGTGAGATGGCGAGAGAGAGGGTGAGATGGCGAGAGAGAGAGAGGGCGAGATGGCGAGAGAGAGAGGGCAAGAGATAGAGATGGCGAGAGAGAGATGGCAAGTGAGAGAGAGAGGGCGAGATGGCGAGAGAGAGAGAGGGCGAGAGAGAGGGTGAGATGGCGAGAGAGAGAGGGCGAGATGGCGAGAGAGAGAGGGCAAGAGATAGAGAGATGGCGAGAGAGAGAGATGGCAAGAGAGAGAGAGAGGGCGAGATGGCGAGAGAGAGAGAGGGCGAGAGAGAGAGATGGCAAGAGAGAGAGAGAGGGCGAGATGGCGAGAGAGAGAGAGGGCGAGAGAGAGGGTGAGAGAGAGAGAGGGCGAGAGAGAGGGTGAGAGAGAGAGAGGGCGAGAGAGAGAGAGGGCGAGAGAGAGAGAGGGCGAGATGGCGAGAGAGAGAGAGAGAGAGAGGTTGAGAGAGAGAGAGAGGCGAGAGAGAGAGCGGGCGAGATGGCGAGAGAGAGGGCGAGAGAGAGGGTGACATGGCAAGAGAGAGAGGTGAGATGGCAAGAGAGAGAGGGTGAGATGGCAAGAGAGAGAGGGTGAGATGGCAAGAGAGAGAGGGGTGAGATGGCGAGAGAGAGAGGGTGAGATGGCGAGAGAGAGAGGGCGAGATGGCGAGAGAGAGAGGGCGAGATGGCGAGAGAGAGAGGGCGAGATGGCGAGAGAGAGAGGGCAAGAGAGAGAGGGCAAGAAGGCGAGAGAGAGGGCGAGATGGCGAGAGAGAGAGGGCAAGAAGGCGAGAGAGAGGGCGAGATGACGAGAGAGAGAGGGTGAGATGGTGAGATAGAAAGAGGGCGAGACGGCGAGAGAGAAGGCAAGAGAGAGGGCAAGATGGCGGGAGAGAGAGGGTGAGATGGCGGGAGAGAGAGGGCGAGATGGCGGGAGAGAGAGAGGACGAGATGGCGGGAGAGAGAGAGGACGAGATGGCGGGAGAGAGAGAGGGCGAGATGGCAGGAGAGAGAGAGGGCGAGATGGCGGGAGAGAGAGAGGGCGAGAGGGCGAGAGAGAGGGCAAGATGGCGAGAGGGCAAGAAGGCGAGAGAGAGGGCGAGATGGTGAGAGAAAGAGGGCGAGAGAGAGGGCGAGAGAGAGAGGGCAAAATGGCGAGAGAGAGAGGGCAAGATGGCGAGAGAGAGAGGGCAAGATGGCGAGAGAGAGAGAGGGCGAGATGGCGAGAGAGAGAGAGGGGCGAGATGGCGAGAGAGAGAGAGGGCGAGAGAGAGGGCGAGATGGCGAGAGAGAGAGAGGGCGAGATGGCGAGAGAGAGAGGGCGAGATGGCGAGAGAGAGATGGCGAGAGAGAGAGAGGGCGAGATGGCGAGAGAGAGAGAGGGCGAGATGGCGAGAGAGAGAGGGCGAGAGAGAGAGGGCGAGAGAGAGAGGGCGAGAGAGAGAGGGCGAGAGAGAGAGGGCGAGAGAGAGAGAGGCGAGAGAGAGAGAGGGCGAGAGAGAGAGAGGGCGAGAGAGAGAGAGGGCGAGAGAGAGAGAGGGCGAGAGAGAGAGAGGGCAAGATGGCGAGAGAGAGAGAGGCGGCGAGAGAGAGAGAGAGAGAGAGAGGGCGAGAGAGAGAGAGGGCGAGATGGCGAGAGAGAGAGGGCGAGATAGAGAGAGTGAGGGCCAGATGGCGAGAGAGGGAGGGCAAGATGGCGAGAGAGATAGGGCGAGATGGAGAGAGAGAGAGGGCGAGAGAGAGAGAGAGGGCAAGATGGCGAGAGAGATAAACAGTCAGCGGACAGATCAATAGGTTTCCATTAAACCGATGCAGAAACTGGCAGTGGCTCAAAGTTCAGTGCAGAGATGTCATGCAATTAGCCATTTAGACATCGCAGGGTGGAGTCGTTTCATATAATAACCATCATAATGATGGTGTACACAAGAGGATTGATTACAGGGGGCTATTGGCAGAGTTTGCGAGGAACGTGTCTAGACGGGCGACATCTGCACAGATCTACAAAAAGACTTAGCATCATCATGATAATAATAGCCCCATTTAGTTCTAAGTGCCATCCAGATGATTTCATGTTTAGTGACGGATTAATGGCTGCCTTTACAGGCTCTTTCCAGGAGACCATCTGAGGCCCTTAGGCCAATTATTCCCTATCCACATTAACAATGAGGTTGGGGTTAGCATTAATGCTGGGTTGTGTCCTGCCACTGGGCCTCAGAAGCTGCAGTATTTGGCTTTTGGTTGCGACTCCATGTCTCTGAAGGGAAAGAGATTGTGGGCGACGCCACAGTAACACCACAGACCACAGCTGCTATACAGGCTCCACATCGCGAAGAACCACTCAAACATGTTTCAAAAGTCACAACGAGATAGACATTTCCAGTTGCTATGGTAAGGTCTGGAGGAGAGAGGTGGAGGTCTGCCACTTGGAGAGCCAACAGAGTGGTGTGTGTGGCTCCTGGATGCGGTCTGTCTGTCTGCTGGTGTGTCACAGAGGAAAACCTTGGGAGACATTCTCCCCCAGAGACCTGACTGGGAGCTTAAGGTCTCTTTGACTCGGTCTATGTTTGTCGGGCATAAACATATGCGTCACACTCACACCATACGTTTTACTATCCTTGTGGGGACCTAACATTGAGTTCCATTCAAAATCCTAGTTTCCCTAACCTAACCCTAAAATAGCCTTTATCCCCAGGTCCCAACAAGAGACAAGTTTCCTTTTTTAACTATCCTTGTGGGGACTTGTGGGGATTTCACACACACACACACACACACACACACACACACACACACACACACACACACACACACACACACATACAAAGTGGCTTTCTGACCAAGGTGGCTAGAAAAAAAACATGTACAAGAAAACAGTCACTGAATTTTCCAACAACATGTCCATTTGGAAAGAATAACCTGACAGAACACTGCCAGCATAAAGCCTACCAATGTTTTGGCCAATGTGTTGCTCAAACCTTTGGGTAGACAAGCAACAGAGAGCTGGTTCTTCTACAACTTTCTGTCCTCTCCTGTGGGTTAATGAGGCCATGTTTATACATTCAGAGAGAAAAACGGGTTGTCATGGCAAAGGTTGCATAACATCCACCCTGTCTGTCTGTCCATCTAACACGGTGTGACTGGAAACTAAACGTTCAGTTGGCGCTTGGTGACCAGTCTGCCTCTTCACCTCAAGCCCAGTAGCTGCCGAGTGACTGTGCACTCATTCATGGCCCCAGGCAGGGTTGTAATGGCCTGGTCAACTTTCCACAGGCCAAGCCAAGCCTCAGCATGCATCAGCCCTCAATGTGTGTGTGTTTGTTTGCAAACCCAAACTTCAGTATTTCCTAACTTAAGAGGGGAAATCATTTCTAGCAGCCAACAACCATCTGGTACCTTCTAAAATGGAATCAAGAGTAATGGACACTTCATGTCAGCACTAACCACCACTCCAAAACACTTTCAACTCTGAACAGTACCTTCTAGCAACAGGCGAACATACAAATACTACAGCTCGGGCAAATCTTCGTGTAACATCGAAATGTACCATTTTTTTTAAACGAGAGGAAATGTATTCACTTCTTATGGATAGGGGGCAGCATTTTCGTGTTTGGATGAAAAGCGTGCCCAGAGTAAACTGCCTCCTACTCAGTCCCAGATGCTAATATATGCATATTATTAGTAGTATTGGGTAGAAAACACTCTGAAGTTTCTAAAACTGTTTGAATGATGTCTGTGAGTATAACAGAACTCATATGCCAGGCAAACACCTGAGAATAAATCCAACCAGGAAGTGGGAAATCTGAGGTTTGTAGGTTTTCAACTCAGCCCCTATTGAATATACAGTGGGATATGGGTCATCTTGCACTTCCTAAGGCTTCCACTAGATTTCAACAGTCTTTAGAACGTTGTTTCAGGCTTCTACTGTGAAGGGGGGCTGAATGTCAGAGTCAGAGGTCTGTCAGCAGCCTCAGTCTTGTAACGCAAGGCCATGAAAAAGTTCCATTGCTTTTCTACAGACAAATGAATTCTCCGGTTGGGACATTATTGAACATTTATGATAAAAACATCCTAAAGATTGATTATATACATCGTTTGATTTGTTTCTACGACCAGTAATATAACTTTTAAACATTTTCGTCCGACATTTACACTGGACTTGCCCGCACCTCGTGAGTTTTGATTTGTTTACTAAACGCACTAACAAAGGGAGAAATTTGGACATAAATTATGAACTTTATGGAACAAATCAAACATTTATTGTGGAACGGGGATTCCTGGGAGTGCCTTCTGATGAAGATCATCAAAGGTAAGTGAATATTTATAATGCTATTTCTGACTTATGTTGACTCCAACATGGCGGATATATTATTGGGTGGTGTATGTCGTCTGGGACTGTACTCAGATTATTGCATGGTTTGCTTTTTCCGTAAAGCTTTTTTGAAATCTGACACAGCGGTTGCATTAAGGAGAAATATATCTTTAAATCTGTGAATAACACTTATTTTATTAATGTTTATTATGAGTATTTCTGTGATTTGACGTGTCTCTGTGCAAATTCACGGGATGTTTTGGAGGCAAAGCCAAATGTAAACTGGGGTTTTTGGATATAAATATGAACTTGATCGAACAAAACATACATGTATTGTGTAACATGTTGTCCCAGGAGTGTCATCTGATGAAGAATATCAAAGGTTAGTGATTCATTTTATCAATATTTCTGCTTTTTGTGACTTCTCTCTTTGCTTTTTGTGACTCCTCAAATCGCTGTATGCTTTCTGTGACTAGTTGCTGACCTAACATAATGTTATGTTCTGCTTCGCCGAAAAGCTTTTTTGAAAGCAGGGAGAAGCTAACATCACCGGCACTTCCTTACCTCTGACCTCACATGCAGTAAGGTGGCGGTGCTCATGGGTAACAAAGCGTGGTAGAAAAGGAGGGATGGGGTGGCAACAGCACAGCGGCAGAGGAAGGGGGTGAGAGGTCAACTACAGTACAACAGGTCAGAGAGCTGCTGGTTGAATAGAGGCGGTGACAGGTGGAACAGGGGCATGGTGGGGGAATGGGGGTCAGGGGGATCTCACAGGACTGACATGGTCTGTCACAGTCTCTTGAGAGCCAAAGATTTGTACAGGAGCACCATGATGCCATTCATTCCCAAGGGATACAGGTGATGAGGGTTCGCTGGCAGCCACCGTCAGAGCCCTCATATCCCTCATCAACAAGCTGAAGCTCCCCCGATTTGCAGCATTCCTTCCTAGCCTGTTTAAACAATGTCAACAGATCACCAGCCTGTTGAGACAGCTGTGGAGAAGCCCATCTCATAAAAGAACATAGCCCCCCCAATCCTTCAGTGGGTTATGGAAGTTGGAGATGATTGATTAATAGAACCATTGCTGAAATTAAGATCCAGAAAGACCCCAAAACGGTAGAGAACAAGTCAAAGCCATCAAACAGGAGACAGCGTGTTGACTGGATCGAGAACAGAGAGACAGGTTGAAACGCAAATGGGGCTACAATCAATGAAGCTGGCTCGTCTCTTCTCTGAGCCATTAGATCATAAATCTCTTCATAAATTAAAAATGGCCTCTGGGAAAGACGTGTCCTCATCCAACTCCCGGGTGGAGGGGGGAAACGGGTAAAAGATTGTGACACTTTCCCAACAACATTGAAAGCTTGTCCTGAAGAAAGGCCACCTTTGTCCCTTCTTCAGCCACATCCTACTCTGTGGCTGGGTGGAGCATTTGGTGTTAGAGGTGGCTATATGGTTTTAACATTGGCCACATTCACCCTGGTCCGCTACTCTCTGACTCCATCTCAATGCAGAGCTTTGTGTCCAGAGGGGTGATGTGAGGCTGCCGCACAGATATACTGCTCTCGCTGTGTGTTCATTGTGACCAGACCACCCGTTTGCATGTCAAACTATCTGTCCCATAGATCCCAACACATTCAGGACAAGTTGTTTTGTATGGATGAACAGGGGTGCAGAAGAGCCACAGACAACAGAGGTACAGTGCTATCTGTGTGAGAGAATTCTAGACAGCATTTGGAACTGCCTGACAACAGTTGTGTTACCAAAGGGGGTTTACAGTTGCATCTACATTATGTTAGCGCTCAGATAGTGAGAATTTGTGGTATTCACTCCCCACTTCCACACTGAGAGAGCTTCTCAGCACTGTCTCGCAATACTTTCGAATTATCACCTTCACGTTGTAAAGAGGAGCCCATAAATACACCACCAGAACAAGTCTGGAGGTTTAACCCCAGCTGCTAAGGCGTCCGCATTCCTATCCCAAACAGTTCGGGGGGGGGATTCTTCAATAAGGTCTTCGTTGGCATTCAACGAGAGACGATTCCTTTTTTTTACATTTTTCTATTGCGCGACTAAGATCTCTTCGGCAAAATGAATGACAGATTTCTTGAGTTATCTTAGATTAATTCTGAGTATTTTGAGGAAGTGTATACTAGTTACGACATCTCAAAAAATTGGCAAACATTATTATTGGCTGCTTTTTTCTTGTTTTTCAAGCGAGGGTCTTTTAACCCTCCTGCTGTGTTCTAGTCGAATAGGACCGATTTACAAGTTCTCTCTGAAAAATGTAGGTCATTTAATCAGACTGTCATAAGGATCCATGACTTTGTCCACACAGGGCATCTGAACACACATAATACATTTGGATGATTTTCATTACATTTTGGGTGTTTTATTTAACTTTTGTACACCAGTGGTGTTCCCGGTTAAATATGACCGGTCATTAGAAATGAATGGGTGAGACTACAATTAGTGTATATAATTGAGTTCAGGCACATGCCCATTCATCAGATGGAAACACTTCCTCTCCCAGACCCCCACATGCATGTGTGTTTGAGCACAAACACACACACCCCTCACACACACCTCACTCCCCTTCTTGGCTTGCATGGCAACCCCCACGGGAACCTTTCCCCAATAGAATCTTTCCCTCACGGGAACCACGCCTGTTGGCATTCTCACAAACAATCGCTGCATTGTTTCAATAATATATAGAACTTTTCTCGCAGCTCTGGTACATAAAGCTTTTTAGAGGCCTTGCTCACAATTCATTCTGTGGCAGCACAATGACCAAGCGATATATTCTGTATGTGAGGCTCTTGATCATATCTTTGAACATGATACTGGTGAGGAGGAGAGAGTCCTTGTTAAAATTTGAAACACAGTAGTCAGTGATAAATAGCGCAATATGTTATTGTCTAAATAATCCATACATTATGATTTATTTATTTTTTACTCAAAAACGAGTTGTATGAGCTCAGGTCAATGAGGCCTACAGGCCATAAATAGCAAATAGAAGTTCAAAACTTATCAACTTAAGTTGATAAAAAGATCTAACACATTAGGTGATAATATATGTATTATTATGGATTCATAATCAGCTATAATGGGGCGGTCATTTTGGACCGGGAACACAGAATGAATTAACATGAAAGGAACACAACAGGACGGTGAAGGGAGTATGCGAGCACACTCGTTTGGTTCGGCTAGGCACCAGCCCATCTCCGGCTAGGCGCCAGCCCAACTCCAGCACACCTTTAGACAGTGAGGGGTAGAATGTCAGCGTGGGCTTCTATCAGACACGGTGTCTAAAGGTTACTCGTGGGTAAGACGCTGAAGATGACCAATTGGTTCCGGTAGGTTAAATAACTCACTTTAGAGCTCTATGATCTTGTCTTTGTATAGTATCTCTTCTTGTGGTTTATGTTCCCCCTTAGAACCACTGGGGTGCAGGTTTTTCTCCTTTTGATGTCCAGAAATGGCAGTCGAGTTAGACCACTGCAGATGGCAATAGAGGAATCTCAGCTTTCATCCTGATCACGCCCTACGTGAGACACGACATGCAGGCATGACCCCTAACCCCTGACCTGTGATAACACCTGGGAGATGTTATCGCCGGCTTGTCATCGTAATTCGTAACCATGAAGCTTGCTGAGACGCATGATTCTCCTGTTCCATGTTTCAGCCATATGCACTCACTTAGAAAATCTGGACGGTAGACGATCAGTCAATGAACCATAAGATTGTTTGACACTTGTTTGATATCTAATCCGAAGCAGGCATCAAAAACATTTTTTTTTGTGTATTTTAACATTTTGATATCCATATTTCTTCAAAGGGTCATACGATTTTATGAAACGGTCATATAAAAAAATGGTAACAGACTCACCTCAGAACTAGTGTGTGGGAGGCAGAAGGCCTGTCCGCCTTCATCACTTTCAAAGATCTGCAACGAAAAGAAACACACATTGACTTGACTCGTAAAAAATCCCCTTAGTCATCTATTAAAACAGCAGTGGCCCATAGCAGCAGACGTATTACACAGACACACACACTGTTATTATGTAGCTAATTAAAAAGTGAGCAGTGAGGGCCCGGGGCTTTGATATCATCCCCATGGAGGAAGGGGCAGAGGCACAAGGCAGTAATAAGCAGTGTGGAGATACAGAAACAGGACCGAGGATAATAAGACTTGTGTGTGGCAGGAGAAGAGATGAAAGGAGAGACCGCCCACCAGGGCAGAGAGGGGTGTGTGGGACACCTCTCCCTCTCCAGACCCTTTACTCTAGCTCTGGAGGGGGGGGTGGGGTTATACATTAGTAAAATATCCCTTGTCAACATCAGATTTGCAACTTTTCTGTTTACACATACCACCCCAACAGATCCACAGATGACGCAATCTCTATTGTACTCCACACTGCCCTTTCCCACCTAGACAAAAGGAGCACCTATGTGACAATGCTGTTCATTGACTACAGTGCAGTGTTCAACACCATAGTGCCCTCAAAGCTCATCACTAAGCTAAGGACCTTGTGATTAAACACCTCCCTCTGCAACTGGATCCTGGACTTCCTGACGGGCCTCCCCCAGGTGGTGAGGGTAGGCAAGACATCTGCCACGCGAACCCTCAAACGGGGGCTACGCCTCTTCCCCCTCAGGAGGCTGAAAAGGCATGGGCCTTCAGATCCTTCAAAAGTTATACGTCTACACCATTGAGAGCATCTTGACTGGCTGCATCAATGTGTGGTATTGCAACTGCTTGGCATCCGACTGCAACGCGCCACAGAGGGTATTGAGAACGGCCCCAGTCCCTGTCACCCAGGACCTCTATACCAGGCGGTGTCAGAGGAAGGACCTGAAAAATTGTCAAAGACTCCTTCCACCCAAGTCATGGACCGTTCTCTTTGCTACTGCATGGCAAGCGGTACCGGATCGCAAGATCTGTGACCAAAAAGCTCCAGAACAGCTTCTACCCCCTTATGCACACTCACTGGACCCGACCCACACACTGCACTGACAACCCAACACACACGCCATACTCTGTTCATTATCTATCCTGATTGCCTAGTCATTTTTACCCCTACCTACATTTACACATTACCTCAGCTACTTCGTACCCCTCGACATTGACTCGGTGCCGGTAGTCCTTGTATATAGCCTTGCTATTGTTCTTTTATTGTGTCGCTTTTGCTTTCGTCGTACTTTGTAACTCATGGTTGGGGAAGGGCTCTTAAGTAACCATTTCACGTTAAAGTCTCCGCGTGTTGTATTCGGCACATGTATCAACTACAATTTGATAAAGCCACATTCAAAGCCTCCACATGTGAGTGCATCTCTTGGAATACCGTAAATACCACAGTATATAGACAAACAAAATTAGGATAGCAATTCAAATTATACAGGAACTTCTCATCTAAACCATGTTGCACATCACGTTGCACACTTGATTAATACAAGGATTCACAAACGTGTGGCTATTTTAAAAGCCTTTAATATCTTTCCTGGGACTAGTATGTGTCGTCAAAGTTTTATAGTTAGCCCTCTAAGGAAGGGTGAGTCTGCAGGTTCAGAGGGATGACCAATAACTATTCTACTGTACTTCAACCCAGCTAAACCTAAACACTCAGCCTCGCGACAGATGAGACTCGGATGAGAAAAGAACATGGCCTCTCCAGACAGAAAGCAGTAGTAGTGACACATACAGTACTCCACTGACCTCTGTCTATCTAACCCATACTGAATGCAGCACAGAGCAGGCCCTGTTACAGTAGGTGTAAAAACCACAGGTTGACTGTTGTAAAGCCAACTCCTTCTAGAAATCTTAAACCTCCTCGGTCTTGTCTAGCAGAGAGAGGAGAGGAGAGGGTCTGTCCTGTGCTGAGGGAGAGGTTCTGATTTTGGAATGACCAACCAGAGTAAATTGGATTTGGGCTTAGACAAGGGAGATGACTCAATGTGACGTGGGAGGTGACTAATGTTTATAGTATAGAAGTAGAGAAAGAGAGAGGAGAGAGCCAAGGAAAGAGGATATGAGAAAGAGAAAGTAAAGGAGTGAGCGAGTTTGGCATTAAAGATCAGCCTGCTGTCTAAACCCCTCTGTAATAAGCACGTGTCATGAGCAATGGCGTCACACAGAGGCTCAACTAGTCTCTAGGAAAGATGGGAAACGTATTCTCACACTACCCCCAGGCCACACTACCCCCAGCCCTGTCCACACTGGGCTGGCGGTAGTATGGGCAGGGCTCGCGGTAGTGTGGGCAGGGCCGGCGGTAGTGTGGGCAGGGCCGGGGGTAGTGTGGGCAGGGCCGGGGGTAGTGTGGGCAGGGCCGGGGGTAGTGTGGGCAGGGCCGGGGGTAGTGTGGGCAGGGCTGGGGGTAGTGTGGGCAGGGCTGGGGGTAGTGTGGGCAGGGCTGGGGGTAGTGTGGGCAGGGCTGGGGGTAGTGTGGGCAGCGCTGGGGGTAGTGTGGGCAGGGCTGGGGGTAGTGTGGGCTGGGCTGGGGGTAGTGTGGGCAGGGCTGGGGGTAGTGTGGGCAGGGCTGGGGGTAGTGTGGACTGGGGGTAGTGTGGGCAGGGCTGGGAGTAGTGTGGGCGGGGCTGGGGGTAGTGTGGGCGGGGCTGGGGGTAGTGTGGGCAGGGCTGGGGGTAGTGTGGGCTGGGCTGGGGGTAGTGTGGGCTGGGCTGGGGGTAGTGTGGGCTGGGCTGGGGGTAGTGTGGGCTGGGCTGGGGGTAGTGTGGGCAGGGCTGGGGGTAGTGTGGGCAGGGCTGGGGGTAGTGTGGGCAGGGCGGGGGTAGTGTGGGCAGGGCGGGGGTAGTACCCCCAGCCCTGCCCACACTACCCCCAGCCCTGCCCACACAAGACAGCAAATGTACCTGGGGTCATCCTTCTACAACCCCTTTGACGGGAATCAACATCATAGTGGAGCAGAAAAGTATCCCAACTGGAGAGCTACGCTTAGGAGGGAAACCTGTGAAAAAGCGTGGAGCTGTTTTAATATTTAGTGGACTTACACAAACCATCTGTTTGTCGCTGCAGGGCCCGGTACAGCAGGCTGCAGTTTACCACATATGGCTTTTAATAATTCATGCTACATCACTGCTTCAACTAGCCGTGTGCCACCTCAGCCTTCTGCGCTGTGAAACCAAACTGGGTCTCATTAGCTAACCTGCTAGAGCTTCCAAACACACCTTAAACAACATCATATAACACCACACACACACATATACTGTAGCCCCCCGCAGAGGGGGAGGGGTGAGGAGCGTACTGGGAGGAGCAGGGAAGACCCTGCTGTTGGCATTAAAGACACATTGCCTTTTATGAAGAGGACTAAGGTGAATCAGGGGCAGGAAGTTAGCAGTGTCTACAGTTTAGATGGGTGCTTTATGTTCCCTACAATCACAGATACACCAGTCAGTCAGCTCCAGTGACAGCTACGACACGGCAGGAGAAACATTTATGAATCGACAAAGTGAAGCCTCCCTCACAGAAGAATTACACCAAGGGAAAGATCGTAGTGGTGTCCTCAAAATATTCACCTACTTCGGTCTAGGAACCACACCATTATCTAAAATACATGGATTTTCCTAATAGGCTTGATCATGGGAACCAGGTCTTTTCCTGGTCTTAAAATAGACCACCTACTGTACTGACTCTCCTGGGCAGTACCTTCAGGGTAGAGGGGGGCGGATTGAAATCTACATCAATAAATAATTAACCTGTGTGGAAGTGTAATTACTAACCTGAGAGAATTTACTCCCCCTGTACCTGTGGTTGAAATGCTCTCTGTTTACATAAGAGTGGATTATGCACTTAATACTCAGAGAAAAATATGAGTTTAATAAACAAAATCTTATTGATGGGGGGAAAAGCCCCCCGGGGCCACATTTGAACTTTCTCCAAGAATTGTGAGAAAGTCATGATTTGATTTCCTCGCAGGAGTGTTATGGACTGGGCCAGTGTGTGTTCAGTGTGTGTTCAGGTACTGTACCTGTTCTGTAGACGGCCTCTTGTCGCGGCCCTTCTTGGTGAAGTTGTCGAGGCCTTTGAGGGAGGAGAACAGGCCTCTCTTGTTACGTGATCTCTGGCTCAGGGACATGGAGCGCCGCCTCAGTGTGGCCTCATCCCTGGAACAGATCTGACGACATAACACACCGTCAGCACTAGGATCGAACGCAGCAGCTGGACTTACAGCAATCAACCTGCATCAACTTCAGTCTCCTACAGCAATTTGAGAGTTTACACCTTAACTGAACATCTTTAGCTACTGTAGAAAACCTTACGCACCAGACCAGACTTCTAAACGACAAACTCTGGTCAACTAGAGTACTTTCTATATCATTTGGAGAACAGCCCTACCCCTCAACCTTGCCATATGAAGGGCCTCACCAGTGCGTGGAAGGAGGACACAGAGAAGATTCCCAGGCGTCCCAGGGCGGTCTTGGAGGGCCGGCTGGCTGCAGCTAACAGGCTCTTGGGGTTGGGCAGCTCGCCCCCCTGCAGGCTGGCCAGGTAACAGCGCATCCTGAACAGGTCCATGTTAAACTTCTCCAGGTTCTGCTCCCACTGCTGGATCTGTAGGGAGAGCGGGAAGGATGAGTGGTGATGAGGGACAGTTGGAGAGGTGGGGAGATGAGAACAGGGAGGGAGGAACAGTTGAAGAGGTGGGGAGGTGAGAAGAGGGAGGGGTGATGAGGCAGGGACAGTTGGAGAGGTAGGGAGATGAGAACAGGGAGGGAGGGACAGTTGAAGAGGTAGGGAGGTGAGAAGAGGAGGGAGGGACAGTTGAAGAGGTGGGGAGGTGAGAAGAGGTGGGAGGGACAGTTGAAGAGGTGGGAGGGACAGTTGAAGAGGTGGGGAGGTGAGAAGAGGAGGGAGGGACAGTTGAAGAGGTAGGGAGAAGAGGAGGGAGGGACAGTTGAAGAGGGTGGGGTGATGAGGGAGGGACAGTTGAAGAGGTGGGGAGGTGAGAAGAGGGAGGGACAGTTGAAGAGGTGGGGAGGTGAGAAGAGGGAGGGGTGATGAGGGAGGGAGGGACAGTTGAAGAGGTGGGGAGGTGAGAAGAGGAGGGAGGGAGGGACAGTTGAAGAGGTGGGGAGGTGAGAAGAGGAGGGAGGGAGGGACAGTTGAAGAGGTGGGGAGGTGAGAAGAGGGAGGGACATTTGAAGAGGTAGGGAGGTGAGAGGAGGAGGGAGGGACAGTTGAAGAGGTGGGGAGGTGAGAAGAGGGAGGGACAGTTGAAGAGGTGGGGAGATGAGAGGAGGAGGGAGGGACAGTTGAAGAGTTGGGGAGGTGAGAAGAGGGAGGGACATTTGAAGAGGTGGGGAGGTGAAAGGAGGAGGAGGGAGGGACAGTTGAAGAGGTGGGGAGGTGAAAAGAGGGAGGGACAGTTGAAGAGGTGGGGAGGTGAGAAGAGGGAGGGACAGTTGAAGAGGAGGGAGGTGAGAAGAGGAGGGAGGGACAGTTGAAGAGGTGGGGAGGTGAGAAGAGGGAGGGGTGATGAGGGAGGGAGGGACAGTTGGAGAGGTGGGGAGGTGAGAAGAGGAGGGAGGGACAGTTGAAGAGGTGGGGAGGTGAGAAGAGGAGGGAGGGACAGTTGAAGAGGTGGGGAGGTGAGAAGAGGCAGGGAGGGAGGAACCGTTGGAGAGGTGAGAAGAGGCAGGGAGGGATGGACAGTTGGAGAGGTGGGGAGGTGAGAAGAGGAGGGAAGGACAGTTGAAGAGGTGACGAGGGAGGGACAGTTGAAGAGGCGGGGAGATGAGGGAGGGGTGATGAAGGAGGGACAGTTGAAGAGGTAGGGTGATGAGGGAGGGACAGTTGAAGAGGTGGGGAGGTGAGAAGAGGCAGGGAGGGAGGAACCGTTGGAGAGGTGAGAAGAGGCAGGGAGGGATGGACAGTTGGAGAGGTGGGGAGGTGAGAAGAGGAGGGAAGGACAGTTGAAGAGGTGACGAGGGAGGGACAGTTGAAGAGGCGGGGAGACGAGGGAGGGGTGATGAAGGAGGGACAGTTGAAGAGGTAGGGTGATGAGGGAGGGACAGTTGAAGAGGTGGGGAGGTGAGAAGAGGAGGGAGGGACAGTTGAAGAGGTGGGGAGGTGAGAAGAGGAGGGAGGGACAGTTGAAGAGGTGGGGAGGTGAGAAGAGGAGGGAGGGACAGTTGAAGAGGTGGGGAGGTGAGAAGAGGCAGGGAGGGAGGAACCGTTGGAGAGGTGAGAAGAGGGAGAGACAGGCAGAGAGAGATAGTTTAGGGTGCATTCCATCAAACTGGGATTGCTTACAGATGTGGTGGTAAGGGGGGGGTGGGGGGGGGGCACAAGCTGCCACTGGGTGAGGGCAGGGTATTAAGGTTGATGATAGTGAGGGGGGGTTGTGGAGCGTGTATGTGGTGTGTGTGTGTTTAATGCAGTCTCTCTTATTCTCTGCAATAAAAGTCGTGGAAGGGAGGTGCCAAGCACCAGACCACCATATAACCCTCCCCCTAAATACACCCAGCACGCTCACCAACAAGCACACGCACAGAGAATGAACACATGCCTTTTTAACACTAAGTATGAGAGGGTGCTTATTTTGTTAGCTTCGGAGGTTCACTTTAACGAGAAAACCGTGGAGTTAAACGACTCTCTATATAATTGACTTTAATAGTGCTGGTCTGAAGAGAGTTCATTTACAATACAGAACAGTATGGAGTCCTCCCGTGAAGGCTGATTCACATTGATGGAATTCTTCATGGTTGGGAATGACTTGGGGAGGGGAGCTGTCTGAGCCTAGAACATTCCACCATCACAACAACAGGACTGCAAAGACCAACAATGAGCCTGCTGCACAATGCTGAGTGTTCAGACAGCGCTAACACACGTCAGCCCAATGACATGATCAACATCATGCCCTTCAGGAGCCAATGTGATCCTGGTGTACAGACATCTAGTGTATGGGCATGTGTCATTAATATAGTGTCATCCCAGGGTCAGAGTCTGGGCAGGGCTGTCCTAACCGTCATGCTTGGTAAATCTTCTGAGATAACCCTGTATCCCCATGGCTTCTCTAAAGCCATAACAATGGTGTATTCTGGGGGACAGGAGAGGATACAAATGGGGAGACAGGCGGATTAGGGTTTGATAGTTGATACTGTTTAATATTGGACACTGCATCGTCACAAATGGAAGCGCCACACTCAAATGTCTGATTGATTCTGCCAGGCAATGTTAATCCGTCATCGTATCAAAGAAGCATGGCCATTATCGGATTGAGAATCAGAGAGAGGTATGTATGTGTGTCTCTGTGCAGCTGGCAAAACCTGGACTAAGGCAGAGAGACGCTATCATCACAGTGAAGGCATGCTGCACCCATCTGGCTTTAGAGAAATCCTACCTAGTCTCTATTTAGTCCCATATCAGGCCCATTAAAAAAGGCAGGAATGGGCCTTCCCTTAGAGATACAGCCTCCTTTGATGTTCCTCTCCAACATCTTTTCTCCCCCCCAATGGCACTGATTTTGAGAAGGGGGAGGGTAGACATCAAAGTGCCCCTTGTTGCACCCCCTGCCCTCTAACCTCCCCTCATCATCAGCCATGGGCGCCAGTCTCGGGGCCTAACCCCGCCCTTTCCCCTCTGACCCTATCATTGGCTCCAGAGTGCTCGGCCTCTCTGTCCCGAGGTGCCGTGATAGCTAACGTGGAACAGACACTAAGTCAGTTGGGAAGACAGACACTGCCCTCCATGTTATTCCCATGAGCCATTCATCTTTTTCGCCTTTTCAGATGTTGAGCTCTCATGTCTTGCAGTGGAAGTAGATTCCCTATGAATCTGATATATACTCTTAAGTAGGTGGGGAGTTGATAAGCTAATCTTTAGCCATCGCCGTTACATGTACAAGACAGTTTTAGCTGTGGGGAGAATCAGTGATTGGTTCTGGTTTCTCTCCTCAGTCAGGCTGTTTACAGGGGATAACGCATGTTGAGAGCCCATTGTACACAACATCTGGATTCCCAATATGATGCAATGGGAAGAAGCAGCCTGCCTCTTCTCTCCCCTGAGTATGTGTTTTGACAGCCACTAGCTACATATAGGCCACTTCTACAGCTTCCAGAAATAAGACATGGGATTTTAGTCGCATGGTGTGATTCACGTCACATATTTTTAGGGCTGCTAGACTCCCAACAAAACAACCTTAACAGAACAGAACAGGACATTAAAACAACAACGAAAACATGTTTCTTTCAGGGACACTAACCAATACTTCCCTGTGACACCACAACACAATCGCTATAACAACCGCCGATCCTCATCATCCTCCTCACCTGGTTCTCGATGGCCTTCCTGTTCTTAGGGTCACTGACGATGGACAGCTGCAGCTCAGCCATCTTCTTCATCTTGCCGTCCATGTCTACCTTCTGCAGCAGGCCTCTGATCTGGCTCCTCAGCAGACGCAGCGTGTCCTCCTTCCCATGGCGCTTAGCGAACAGAGAGGCACTGGCAGAGTGGATGGCTGTCACCCAGTTCTCCATGTCTGTCTGGTTGCTGGCCTGAACACACAGAGGTGATGGTGGGACATTAGACGATGGGAGGTTTGAGAGACTATTACGGTGAAAGAATCTGTTCTCAACGGTTATGGGATGGTATGAGTACTGCAGGACGCAGCGATGATAGTGACGTCATGAACGACGTGTTAAGGGTTGGGGCTCTAAATCCGGATGATGGACAGCTATAACGCATATTGTGTTCCTATACTCCTCACGGCATTTCAGCACAATATCAGATTTCCCCAATCTATGGGCTAATACGTAACTTCAGTCAATACAGTCAATCTTGAAAGGATAATAAACCTATACAAAAATTACCAGAGGACATGGTATGAAATCTGCTAGAAAGCTGAGGGAGGAGTGACTCGTGCAGGACACAATGAGAGAGAGAACACAGGGTTCTACAGTGCGCTCCAGTTTATACCGTCAGTGGTTTCCTGACCTCTTAAAACTCTCGAGAAATGTTAAGTCCACTTCACCATTTTACTAGCTTTACCCCGAACACCACAACTGGGATTTCATGCAATACACTCAGAAAAAGCTCAGAAACGTGAGGGGAGAAAACTACCGGGGGGGCAAGTCAAGGCCTCAAGAATCTCTGTATCCAACAGAGAAAATAAGGTCAGGGAGTCAGATGCTCTTCAAAATATGAACACAAACAGAAACCTTCCAGCTGGAGTTGAAATCTTCTCCATATAATCATTTACGAGCTAGAATCATCAACTTGAACTACTCGATTATACAGCCTAAAAATACACAACAAGTGTGTGCGAGTGCGTATGTGTGTAACTACACTTGTAAAACATCTCCATCCACTATTATACAGCCTGAATATGCTGAATAGCGTGTTTGTTCGCCTCACACTAGGGATTCATACTTTCCTGAAAGTCTACCAAATTTCAATACCGGGAGCAATTCATATTTCTCCCGAGAGTCACGGAAAATGCAGCAAAAATCGGAAGTGCACATGTACAGCTTTTAAAACCAAGATGCCAGAGCTCTCGGAATAAGAGGGGGGCGGCGCCATCTTGTCGACTTGGCTGCGCCGCTATGTAAAGGTTTCAGAGCAAGTTAAACTGATATTTAGTCATTACAGAGTAATTATCTTTGTTCGTCAATGACCTTGTTGTGAATTATGAAACAGACCATTCAGAAATTCTGAGCGTTGACATGTTTCCTCAATTAATTCAGCGCATTTCTACGACACTGCATCTCAGTGCAAGAGGCATCACTGCAGTACAATTGGCCCAGCGCCGTCCGGGTTTGGCCAGGCGAGGCCGTCATTGTAAATAAGAATTTGTTCTTAACTGACTTGCAAGAGTTAAATAAAAGGTTCTTCTTTTATTTTTAAGAAAAACAATTCGGCAGAAGGTTCTCTTGACACAGAGCGCCTCCCGAGTACAGCGTTGTCTAAGCATACACACTTTGTAACGGCAGGCGAAAAAGAAGTGAAATGGCCAACGTTGCGAAGCCTGCTAGATAACCTCCGTCAATATGGCAAAATATAGATGACGATTATACATACAGCAGATCAGCTCATGAATAACGGGGAGATGAAGAGTGGACATAGTTTAAACATCAAGGTATCTTAATGAGGAACAACTCTTGTTTTAAAAATACCCATTTCTACTCCCATACGGTTGGTTGATCACACATTCTCTACCGACACTCTCATACGGGCAGGAAGTACGAGACAGTGCAGAGAAGTGGGAGAAACGTTATCGCGGTATTTTGAATAGGCAAGAGACATGCTTTGATAATACAACCTATGGATTAAAAAATAACGTTAGGAATTTTCATACGAGACAGGAGTCAGGACTTGGGGCTTCAGTGGGATTGGGACTGGATAGGAATATAGCCTAGACTCTATGACAGGAGACAATAGAATTTTCCCTGATGCCTCTGAATTGTTAACAGACTTCATGGTCTGACAGAGATGCCTATGTAGTGGATTGTGCAAAGACCTATCAAATGTGGGACTGTCTGAAGGGCCACAATGTCAGCTCAAAGAGGCACACTTACTTTTATAGTCTATACAGTAGAGGTTTCCTGAAGGGTTCATTTACTGCATTCTGGTTGCATGTGCAGTCTGGCGGTGTCTATTATGCGTGTGCTGTGAATTCATGGCGACTTTGTGTGAAGTAAATACGCTAAAGGCTTCCATGAAACAACCTGTTTGGATAATGTACATGTTTTGCTAATCTGATGCTGAGCATGTTGTGGAATTGCATTCATTCTGACATTGGGGGAAATGTTCATTTGCCGGGTCTTGTCCTTTTATTTTTTCCCGGGAAATGTGAAGTGTTCCCAGGACCGTGCTGGAATCCCAGTTACCCATGTTAAATCACAAAATGACACAGTCAGTGTAATCTAGCAGCAGACAAAAACCACTGTGGACACGTCACCAGAACACGTTCCGCTTGACTGGCCAAGCAGGAAGAGGCTATCAAACCAGGTTAGCTGCCACAGCAGCACAGGACACACGTTCCTTTCAGGGTACACAAAACATTCCCCACTACGTGACAGCTTCTGCTCCTTAATTGTGTGTTGAATTAGCTGGAACACTTAGCTTGACAGGGAGCCGAGCAGAGCGATGGGGGAAATCCGACCGTCAACACCACGACGTGCTCAGGGAGCTAACGCCGAGCTAACGCCACGCAGGCAGTAACTGTGGAGGAGTGACCAGCTGGACTGAGCAATGCAGTTCAAACAGTGGTAGTATGACCTAGTGTGACCTCTGTGAGCACATGGCGACGTACTGTATGTATACAAAACACGTGGATTTTTTTCCCAGAACAGACAGTTTAGCATCTACAAGCATCTACAGCTTCTCCGGCATCTCCGTCAATTGGGGTAACTACTGTTGGCATCGACAGTACTTTGTTCCGTTTGGAGAGTGAGGTAAGTCGGCACGCATCACCTGGAAGAGGTAGACATCGCCGTAGTTGTTGCTGAGACAGAAGACGTTCTCCTTCTTGGGGTGCTCAGGAACGGCCTGGACGATACTGTCCTCTGCGAACAGGGCGTAGCGCGGAGACAGCTCCTGCTCTGGAGAACCCTTCCCATAGAACAACAAGGTACAACCTGCAGGGAGAGGAAGAGGATGGTTGTTAGAGGGAGGAAGACCACACCTCAGAAGAATGACTTCAAACGGTCATTTATTTGTCTCTGCTGATCTTGAGTCATTTTTACAGTAGAGTGGAAGGGAGGCTAAGGGTGCACATACCCATTTAGCACCTGGTCTGAGGTTTACCCATTTAGCACCTGGCCTGAGGTTTACCCATTTAGCACCTGGCCTGAGGTTTACCCATTTAGCACCTGGCCTGAGGTTTACCCATTTAGCACCTGGCCTGAGGTTTACCCATTTAGCACCTGGCCTGAGGTTTACCCATTTAGCACCTGGCCTGAGGTTTACCCATTTACCTGGCCTGAGGTTTAGTACCTGGCCTGAGGTTTACCCATTTAGCACCTGGCCTGAAGTTTACCCATTTAGCACCTGGTCTGAGGTTTACCCATTTAGCAGGTAAATACACCAGAATAATTCCCTGTAAGCTTTTAGGCTAGTGAAGAATCAGTCTATGGTAAATGTAATGCACATGCTATGTAAAGGAAACCAAATGAAGATGCTGTCCTCACTTAAGTGGTATGTCTGTACTCTCTTTAAGAGAGAGTTTTACTTAAACCTGTCCTTCCCCTCTGTCCCCCAGCATAAATTACATTTCAGTTGATGTATTCCATGATACAGTGGTCATATCGACTGGACCTGTAAATTGGAATACCCTCTCCTCTCCCCTTTAACTCACCTTTCAATGTGACCCAACCTAGAGAGCATCAAGCTCCACTCCATTTCAGTCAGCTATTCAAGGTCCAATTCAATTCTGACCGACTGGACCTTAGACGGCAATGTGCCAAAACCCTGTTTCCCTCTGCTCACCCACCCCTACATGTACTCGCCTTTCAGGGTGACCCAGTACTGTTTCCACTTCCTGCGTGTGACCATCTCCAGCTTCCTGTCCTTATGCAGGGTGAGGAGGGGTTTGAAGGACAGCCAGCCGGCCCTGCGTACCACCCCCTGCTCCTTCTCAAACAGCAAGTCCAGCTGCTCCAGAGAGCCCCCTGCAGACTCACTGCTGCTCTCCCCCTCTTCTGTCCCCGTAGACGGGTCTCTCCTTTCACCAGCTCCCCCTCCTCCACTACTGCCCTGTCCAGTCCCTGTCTCCAGCTCCCGCATGAAGTTCTCATAGATGTTCTGACGAAGGGCATCGTTGCTGTGGTGGAGAGCCCCTGCCGACTGGGCCCGGGAGGCCCCCACACCGCCAGGGTACCACAGGCTGGATACTTGGGAGGGAGAGCTGGTGTCAGCTGTCAGGCCATCCACTCCACTGTCAAAGACCTCACTGCCATCCTTATACCGGGGCTCCTGGAAGCACATAGAGAGAAGAAGAGGGTAGGGAGAGGGGGTGGGACAAGGTGAGAGTGAGAAGAGGGTAGGGAGAGTGGGTGGGATGAGGTGAGAGAGTGAGGAGAGGGTAGGGAGAGAGGGTGGGAT
The DNA here is from genome assembly GCF_018296145.1 of Oncorhynchus tshawytscha. Classification (NCBI taxonomy): domain Eukaryota; kingdom Metazoa; phylum Chordata; class Actinopteri; order Salmoniformes; family Salmonidae; genus Oncorhynchus; species Oncorhynchus tshawytscha. The sequence goes on along the minus strand of NC_056436.1, from coordinate 34,147,721 downwards.
GAGGTGAGAGAGTGAGGAGAGGGTATGGAGAGAGGGTGGGATGAGGTGAGAGTGAGGAGTCCCACAACAAAAACACTTCAATTCCTGAACCTGGCACACTGGCGACTAAAGTTCTTGAGACTGAGACAATTTAATTGTGTCTGTGAGGGCACCCTGGTTTCCTGACCCCAGTAGAACACTACTTCATGGGATTGAACTCTTTCTCTTTCAGGGGTAATGAAAGCCCACCTGCACTCCAATAGATTGCAGCATCTGGTCTCCCCTGGCAACTGGGTTGAGTGCACTTCAAACACAAACAGTGTTCTGATGCCCTTCCCCAGTCTCTCGCTCAGTCTACCCTCTTCCTCCCGGCTGTCCGTCAGTCTCCCTTTCTCCCTCAGTCTCCTCTTTCTTCCAGCAGTCTCCCCTAATCACCGCTTTCCTACCACGTCTACCCCAGCTGTTTCTCATAAGGACCTGGACTGGACCTAAGAGGCTGGCTTGGAGGGTGCAGTGCGCCCCTAAACCACAGCTGAGCTCTGGAGCCCAGCTGGAGGGGAACAAGAGCTGGAATTAGTCCTGATTTGGGTTGACTCGTTGAAAAGGGGCTGTGATGCTGTGATTTGGTGATATATGAATCAATGAGCCAACTGGAAGCTGTGGGTGATTAAGTGGCCTTGGTGAAACAAGAGCCCCAGACAGGAACAGAACAAGGCCAGGGTGGGCCCCTGAACGGTCTCTGTCCTGGACTCCAGAGTCACCAGAGGGCAAAGAGACCAGTGAATGTGTCAGCATGAAGCTATAAAAACTCTGAATGGCTCCAATTAAACTATCCAGAGCTCAGTTGGAAACATCACGCTCCAACATTTGCCCATGAAGAATTCACAGTTTGAGTCAGAACACTGAAAGAGACCATTTATCTCTAAAAATATCCCTCTGCTCATTACTAATCTGTCCTGAAGGCCAGGGTTGCCTAACGCCTACACAGGACACACATTTGAGGTAAGGTGGAGTTTAAAGGAGAATGGGGGTTTGAGTGTTACTCGGATTGACCAGGGTTTGTTGGAGAGTTTCTCATGGACCTATGAAGCTGCGCTGGGAACCAGAACAACTTCAAATCACAGTCCTCCATAAGCCCTCCTCCTTCTCACTGAAAAGGTCAACAAGTTCAATAGTGCAGGGAAGCTGTGAGTCCTAGGTCTCTTCCCAAACCCAACACATGGCAGGAGATTATTAGGGTTTAAGTGAGGTCTAGTAGTTTAGAGTGAAAGATTTACCCCCAACGTGGGTCAAACCCAAATTAATGAGCACATATCCTTCTCTGTGCGTCAGGGATGTACTTTTACCTTCCCCGATTTCCTTTGTCAGACCCTAATGAACGAGCACATATCCATACAGAACATACTATGGACTGGCTCTCTGGAGAGCAGGACAGGGTGGTGAGTAGAGCCCAGAGCAGCTCCACCATATCTTAATCACCATGACAACCTCATCATTATGAGTGTGTTGGGGTTTCTAAATCTTGAGCTGGGACATAGTTTCACTGCAACAGAGATTTAAAGTCTTACAGCAATTATCTTGGCATTGTCTGAAAAGTGTGTTCAAGTTTAAAAGAGCTATTGAATTGGTGCATAATGTTTGATTTAAAGAAAGTCACAGAGGGCCACGTTTTCGAGCAGTTCAACTAATTTGGGAAAATCTTACAACGCACAGTTTTAGCAATTAACTACTTAGCCTTTGTTGCAGAAAATATGACTATTGTGGTTACATTTATGGGGCTAAATGCTCTAAATAAGCTATTGCAGATCCATAACACAGATTTACACAAACACACTATCCAGTGATTTGGCATACAAGTCATGGTTATTCCTATCCTGTACAAAACAGCCTGGTGTCCTTCTACAGGTCCAGTTCTCAGCCGTCTGACCCATGCTGCAACACTGAACTATACGTCATACTGCTGTAAACTGGTAAATAACATGCCGTTTCAACCAATCACACCAACACACAACAGCAAATCACCTACAACGGCAGGCTATGCATCCAACACATGGCATTTAGCATATTCCCTCCATTAGCATGGGGTTAGCAACAACACTAAACTGACATGATCTCTTGTACCCACCCAGACGTAGTCATGGAATCTGCAGACCCCTTGGCTTCTCATCCTTCCTCTCGGTTTCATGCCTTACTCTCCGTTAGACGACTGCATCTCTAGTCCCTACACAATGCACCATCCGCGTTGCAAATTTCATTTTGTGGTACCCTGTAGTTTTCAGTCCTCAGACAGCTGGTATTGTGGTCCTCGGGACCGGGGACGACGTTGTGTTCCTGGCGAGACGACACCGACCACTGAGGCACATGGCCCAGGTAACCAGTAACAGTCCCCAGCCAAGAATATGCCAGAGAGTTGCTTCCTCTTCCCCCCTCCCTAACAGGACACTAACAGGGTTGGAACACTGGTCTGTGCCAAGCACATAATAACCATATTCTCCTGTGGAGCTACAGACATTCATATCTCAAACAGGGAAATTCCAAAGGAGACTAGACACACCTGATGCAGCTAAGGGGGTCCCGTGTGGCTCAGTTTGTTGAGGATGGCACTTGCAATGTCAGGGTTGTGGGTTCGATTCCCACATGGGGACCAGTATGAACTAAGAACCCGGTCACCAGTTGAATGGCGTTTCCTCCGTCAGTGTTGTGGCTGGCTTCCGGGTTAAGCGTCCGGGTGTTAAGGAGCACGGTGTCATGACGTGGCCCTTTCTGGGTATAGATTGTGGCTTCCCCCTCTCTCCTATGCCCAGGTTCTGTTATCTGAGGTCGTAAATTCCTGGCGGAGACTCTCTCCCCGCCAAATTCTACTACATCACAGAATTTGAGAACTGAACAATATCCATATTTTGGAGAATGTGTAAATTGCCGGTGGAGAAGCCAGCTACGACCCGGTCCATTTTGTTTCATGTTTGTGACCTCATGAAAGACAATACAGCCACAATACCCTAACTCTGTTTATACAGGTGCCTCAGTTATGAAGTTTGCATCTAATCCTTGTATAAAATGAATGAGTAAAGATTAAACTATTTGTGAAATGACGTAATGTGATGTTAAACCTTTAATGTGAGAGAATTGTATTCCCAATAAAGTTTAACTAAGTCATTGGCCCACCACCGAGAGCATAGACATGATCTGGCGTCATGGAACCGCCTTTTCTATGGTTACGAATAAAACACCCTCCTAAGAAAATCCTCTTCAGGCTGAGCAAACCCACAGAGTGAGCTGTGATTGCGAATAGTTATTGAATTCCTAAACATACCACGTGGAGCATTGGCTACACGGCTGGAAAAGATGAAACTGAGACTCTCAATCCCTACAGAATAGGAGCAAATCTTAGGTACTAATTACTAGTCTGCAGCTAGAAATTATGTAAACCTGGAATGCGAATACCGACAACCGCAGAAAAATCTATTCTATGAAAACATTTCTGAATGGTACTCTGAAGTATCCATTCTAACCAGGAAAGAGCGAGCGACTCGGATGAACTCTCCAACAGATGGACTGACGATTCCAACAGAGATCACAATGACACATGGGCGTAAATATATATTGATTGCAATTATTCCCGAATGAGTGAGCGTTCATGTGCAAAGGATTAGCATTTCAAATAATATAATTATCAACTGTGTGTAGTGATCCCTTTTGTCTTTCCCACTCTCTCAGTCCACACCCACTTCCCTTTGTCCACCAAGCCGTCATATCGGCTTAGCCCACAAGGGAATCATCCCTATCCTTGTAACCAATATCTACTGTTTGTTTATGCATTTCTGTGATTATTTAGTTAGTAAATAAATTATTAAACCAATTGGTGGATGATTCATAGTAAAGTCTGGGTTCGTGCAGATAACCAACAATTTATGACGTTTGGAATGAGACTGACATGAGGTATAAAATAATTCATTAATAGAAGACTAATTGATCAGATATTAAAATATCTGAAGAGTTATATTCGGAAAATTCTAAATTTGTAATCTGAAGATTTTCCGTGGTGCCCCGACTTCCTAGTTCATTACATTTACATGATTAGTTTAATCACGTAATAATAATGACAGAGAATTGATTTGCTAAAATAACAGTCTTCACTTTTAATGATGCCAAAGACACGACAGCGGTTAGGCGGGTCATGTTTCAGAGGACACATCAAAATATATACCACAATTATCAAAAGTGAATGTCCTTCCTGAGGGTTCTATGAGAAGAAAATCTTGTAAAACACAAGAGTAGTCGAGGTGAAAACAGAACAACATGCTGTGCTTCTGGTTGCTGCTTTAGAATGGCCTCTCTCTCTCTCTCTCTCTCTCTCTCTCTCTCTCTCTCTCTCTCTCTCTCTCTCTCTCTCTCTCTCTCTCTCTCTCTCTCTCTCTCTCTCTCTCTCTCTCTCTCTCTCTCTCTCTCTCTCTCTCTCTCTCTCTCTCTCTCTCTCTCTCTCTCTCTCTCTCTCTCTCTCTCTCTCTCTCTCTCTCTCTCTCTCTCTCTCTCTCTCTCTCTCTCTCTCTCTCTCTCTCTCTCTCTCTCTCTCTCTCTCTCTCTCTCTCTCTCTCTCTCTCTCTCTCTCTCTCTCGTTGGGGAGTTGCAGCGATGAGACAAGATCGAAATTAGGGGGTAAAAAAAAGCTACATGTAAATCTAAGGCAATACCTCTATTACAGACTACAGTTGGACTACATAGAGACTAGCAATATGCTATGGCTACAGAACTAACTGCAAACAAAGCTGTACTGGTTGTACATACCAAGCCATGAAGATAGTTCATAGATCTGTATACACCCTGTGAAGAACATCATTAGTTTAGAACCTGAGCGGAAGTGTTTCCTTGCCACTGTCGCTTCTGCTTGCTCTTTGTGGGGTTATTACTTAGGGACATTGACAAATGTTTCTGAAAAAAACGTCTTTGGATGTAGATCGTTTGAGCTGTAGGATCCTGACCTACACAGACAAGCCCATACAACAGCCCCACTCACCTGTGTCTTCCTCTTCTTCCTGCTAAGACTTCCAGTCCAGTCGCTGAGGCGTCTCATGCGACTTCTGACAGCGCCAGAGCCCTTCTTCAGGGTGGAGCGCTCTCCGCTGGGCCGGGCCTTACGGCAGGGCAGGGTGTAGGACGAGTACTGCCTGGCCTCCGGACACTCCTCCTCAGTAGGCACGTCCAGGGCCGAAACAAAGGAGGCCCGGTGCTGGATGTGATGGGGGGATTCCCTGTACTGTGCCGACAGGTCCTTAGCCGTGGGGAAGGTGGCAGCCATACTAGGGTCCCTGTAGAGATCTGATATGGACACAAGGGGAGACTGTTGGCCAAAGGCCTCCAACTGGTCAGCCCCACTGTTCCCCATAGTCCTACTGGGGGAGCAGGTCTGGTCCTGGTCGCAGAGGTCCGCACAGTGCCCCCAGGGCGAGTCGTACCAGGACCCCTCGGAGCTCAGCGAGCTGCCCTTGCTGGTCCTGGTGGTGGAGGTTGAGGCTGGCTGCGGAGCTCCGTGGTGGGCCTCAGGCCTCCTGCTGCTGCCAGGAAGGCTTGGGGTGGACTCTAGGGTGGGGGAGAATTTGAGCAGCTGCACCGGCCCAGAGGCCTCGTCCAGGAGCAGACCACTGTTAGTGTTGGTGAACTCCACCCTCAAACTACCATCCTTCTTGATGACCACCCTGGGACTGCTTTGCTCCTCCAGCCCCTCACCCTCTCCTGGCATCCTCTCTGGGTTCCTGTGTCCGTTCAGAGCATTGTCGTTCAGCTCCCCTGATGCTCTACTGTCCAGGCGTCCACTGCCTTCAAATGGGCAGCAGCCATTCTCAGATGGGAGTTGTGAGCCGTCTCCTGGTGGGGAGTCATGCCAACGACGGCAGTTTGGACTGCCCTTCACCCCCATGGTGACATAATCGTAGTGTCTGGAGACGTACGGCTCTCCTCTCCTCTGCGGGGGGGAGAGGCAGCCTCGGCCAACAGTCCTGGCTTTGTAACCCGAGCCCCCTGGCCCACCTTTCCACCACGTATGGGGGGAAAGAACCTCCTCTTTGGTTGAGCGGAACTTTAGTGAGTAGGGTTTTTGTTTCCCGGGGAGGATTAAGCTGGTGCCCTTGGGCCCCTGAAGGCTGTACTGGCTCTCAGAGTTTCCCATTGCGATCTGGAAGACAAAGGAGACCAATTCTGTCAGAGATACTATGGAAGGCAAGGCAGACATCTGTTGGGTGACATCATTTCAGGTGTCGTCACACTGCTGTGCTGAGAGGCTACTGTAACTCAGATTGGCCATGGTTGAGCAGACTCGTTCCAAATAGACATTACCACACTACACTTACCGACTAATGATTCCTATGGGAGGCCATCAGTCACGGACTAAGTTTAAGCGGATAACATCTGAGTGAAAAGACCAAAGAAAAAGGCATAATTGCGCAGGAGAGCATCTAATAATTACAAAGACAGCCTGTTCTTCTTATTTTAGACATTTTCCAGGAAAGGTACCAAGGCGGCATCAGCGCCAGTGTGACCAACAAGCCTTCATGGCTGTTATGTGTGAAATGACTTCCAGGGAACCTCAAAGGGCTTTAGATTCAGGAAGGATGGGGCATGACCAGACATCTGAAGGGAGTGAATCAAAGCACTGTAAGGTGCGGTTTGAGACATAGAAAGGCTTGATTTGACAACTGCTTGTCAACTGTCATGTGTTACTGAAGATAGCTACGGCTCACTTACTGTAAAGTCGCTGCATTATCAGTCTAGTTGGCAACACTACAATAGCTATAATCTTCCACTCCCTGCACTGCTTAAAATGTACTAAGTGACTTACCTATAATCACTACCACTTATAGAAGCACTGTTAATATCTCTGATGGGAGACAGAACCGTAGACTCACCTGTGTGTCCTACAGTGTCTTGTCAGAGTGTGGACTTCCAACGGACATGGTGGTCCTGAACTCCTCCGCTCTCAGACAACACTATGTCCTCCTGCTGCACAGCCAGGATCATCTGAGGGACACACAAAGGAGAGCGCTTGGGATTAGTGACTGGGTTATCGCTATGCCAACACAGATTTGTTAACTGCCTGTGACAAACTCCCATGTTTGATGACAGGTGTTGCAATTAGGGCCGAGTCCTAATCCAGCCGTCGGGAGAGGACTTTGGTCTTTCAGTGGTTAAGAAGAGGACACCCAAGCTTTGATCAGAGGACTACTCTAAAGTAGGGCACTGAGGAGCAGATTCACTTTACAAAATTCTCAATGTCTGTTGACAAGAGGAATAACACTACAAGGCCACTGTACCTCACCTGAAGAGAGGGCATGCATGGCATACAACACACCAAAATTGAATTAGTATCTACAAACTTTAGCTGTCAAAGACAGCACAAAAATGACACGCTTCCATGTGTTAGGCTCAAACCTGCACCAGGTTTCCATCACAGTGAACCTAAAGGAGCCCAGGTCTGTGCTGCTGTGCCATTCTGGGTCTATGACTACTGTAGAAACTCACTCCTCCCCTCTGACTCAATGCCTCCTTATATCCCTCTCCAAACTAAACATTATTTCCAACTCTGCAGAACTCAATGACGTCTTCTTTGATCAGTTGGGAAAGTTTTTGAAAAGCTGGCTACAGTTTGCCCCGCTGTTTATTTTTAACACTGGAAATCCAGCCATTTCTTTTGCGCCCCAACAGCCAAATATGTCCAGGGGCGGATTCAGAAAAACATAAACCGCTGCAGAGCTTTCTTACTGTAGTTATGGGCACAGCTGATGAAAGAGCACAACCCTTCCAGTATACTATTACACATCTACATGCGTGTAGCTCACAGTCCAGGAAACAACTCACATGATAGCCATCCTCCACTGGTGTAGCAGCACACGTACAGCCTGTGTGAGAGGACATAGTGTAAATACCCTGCTGCCAACAGACTAACCCCGGGGATGAACTGATCTGTGGCATTTTACTGCTCTTTATCTCGCCTTCCTACTATACGCATGTACCTTGACTTTAGAGACCTTAGAGTCAAGCAGGGGATAGTCTGCTGAATGACTAGATGTAATGTACTGTAGCATATAGGCTGAGGGTAATGGGAATCCAGAAGCTCCGGCTTGAGGGTAAAAGGTGGTATTGTGGCAGAAGACTGATATCACAGTCATAAAACATTTTTTGGGGGGTATCTGTGACCTTTCCAATGTGTTAAATCTTGGACAGGAAGTCTTGGTTATGATAATGTATAATCAGGTTTCTATGAAGCAGGTCAGTCTGGCACAAGGTTAACAGTTTAGCCAGTTTGTTTTTAGTCCTGATCTATACACACACACGTGTATGTATGTATGTATGTATGTATGTATGTATGTATATATATATACAGATACATACATACATACATACATACATACATACATACATACATACATACATACATACATACATACATACATACATACATACATACATACATACATACATACATACATACATACATACATACATACATACATACATACATACATACATACATACATAGATGTGTACACACACATAGACACACATATACATATTATATATACACATATATACATACACACATCTACATACACACAAAAGTATGTGGACATCCATTCAAATGAGTGGATTTGACTATTTTCAGCCACACCTGCTGCTGACAGCTGTGTAAAATCAAGCACACAGCCATGCAATCTCCATAGACAAACATTGGCAGTAGAATGGCCTTACTGAAGAGCTCAGCGACTTTCAATGTGGTACCGTCATAGGATGTCACCTTTCCAACAAGTCAGTTCGTCAAATGTCTGCCCTGCTAGAGCTGTCAACTGTAAGGGCTGTTATTGTGAAGTGGAAATGTCTAGCAGCAATAATGGCTCAGCTGCGAAGTGGTAGGCCACACAAGCTCACAGAACGGGACCTCAGAGTGCTGAAGAGCGCAAAAATAGTCTGTCCCACAGTTGCAACACTCACCACAGAGTTCCAAACTGCCTCTGGAAGCAATGTCAGCACAAAGAACTGTTCGTCGGGAGTGTCATGAAATGGGTTTCCATGGCCGAGTAGCCACACACAAGCCTAAGATCACCATGCGCAATGCCAAGCATCGGCTAGAGTGGTGTAAAACTCGCCATCATTGGACTCTGGAGCAGTGGAAATGAGTTCTCTAGAGTAATGAATCACGCTTCACTGTCTGGCGGATGAATCTGGGTTTGGCGGATGAATCTGGGTTTGGCGGATGCTAGGAGAACGCTAGGAGAATACAGTGCCAACTGTAAAGCTTGGAAGACTAATGGTCTGTTCTTCATGGTTCAGGCTAGGTCCCTTAGTTCCATTGAAGTGAAATCTTAACGCTACATCATACAATGACATTCTAGACAATTCTGTGCTTCCAACTTTGTGGCAACAGTTTGGGGAAGGCCTTTTCTTGTTTCCGCATGACAATGCCCCCGTGCACAAAGCGAGGTCCATACAGAAATGGTTTGTCGAGATCGGTGTCGAAGAACTTGACTGGCCTGCACAGAGCCCTGACCTCCCCTTTGGGATGAATTGGAATGCTGACTGCAAGCCAGGCCTAAATCGCCCAACATCAGTGCCCGACCTCACTAATGCTCTTGTGGCTGAATGGAAACAAGTCCCCGCAGCAGTGTTCCAATATCTATTGGAAAGCCTTCCCAGAAGAGTGGAGGCTGTTATATCTTCTGTTATATCAGAAGAGTGGAGGCTGTTATATCTTCTGTTATATCAGAAGAGTGGAGGCTGTTATATCTTCTGTTATATCAGAAGAGTGGAGGCTGTTACATTATACCAACTCCATATTAATGCCATGATTTTGGAATGAGATGTTCGACGAGCGTCCACATACTTATGGTCATGTAGTGTATTACAAACCGCTGCTAACCAGTGTTCTCGGGGTTGCCAAGTCTAAGGCCTTTAGCTCTGACAGATACAGTGAGAAGGGTTGCCAAGTCCAAGACCTCTAACAGCCAGAATTACCAGGGTTGCCAAGTTAAGGCCAGAGGCCACGTGTCCAAGGTTAAGAGCCGGCAGCGGTCGACAACTCCACTAGGCTAATAGTCCCTGACCTGCCCTCCACAGCATTCTGGATCTGTGGGAAAACCAAAGCACCATCTATCACGGATGGATTTACAATCCCTCTTCCATAGTCTCATCTCCCCCCTCCGACTTTCTCTCTGATTAGCATTGACAACGATTAGCCCCTTGAGTTTGAAGTAGGGAAATGGCTCCAAATCCCTCAAAATGAATTAGGAGAACCTAAACAAAGGCTGTTTGGGAGCAAATAGACACATTCCGCTGGCGTGCTGCAAGAGTCAGAAGAAAGGCTGTCACAATAGCTACTTCCAGTTCCTTTCAATGCTTTTTCTGACACAGAGCTAACGTCTGACTGTTTATTCAGGTAGGCTGAACGTTTGAAAGGCTCAAAGCCACAAATACACACACATTCATGCAGACGTCAACCTGCTGATGTGGGCTGAACCGGAGCATTGTAACAATGTTTTGTGAGGGGAACACATTTTCCTTAGCCACAGCACTGAACCCCTGCCCGAGGCTCTGTGCTCCTCAACAGCCCCTCCGATAGGCCATCTGTTCAGGCCCTCCCTCCCCCAACACCCTGTGACCTGAGATTCTCCTGCTAATGGCCCAGGAAGACTCCCACGCCTCTCCCCGTTCAGTCTGACAGCGTGTCTCAGGGATGGAGCCTTGGGCCAAGTCAGTGAGGACACAATTCCACAGGGTATAAACACTGCATAGTTATGCTGTAGAAACGAGTGGGAGGGTGTGTAGTAGTGGGGTGTCTATGTCATCACAGAATTTTTCCTTCATGAGCAAACTTAATTTCCTTCAGACAGGAGCCACAAAGCCCCCATATAACTCCTTACAGACATCTGCATGCCTCTGCAATCACACACACACACACACACACACACACACACACACACACACACACACACACACACACACACACACACACACACACACACACACAACAAATATTGGCCAAGTCTATATCAGGAAAAACCCCTCCTGTCCTTCAAGGTAAACTTGAGAAACAAACCCTCAGAAAATCCTAGACACAGCAGTGTGAAACATGAGGCTGGGTTGGGCCTTCCTTGGAGGACACAGCCCCAGCACTACAATTCCATGCTGGTGGACTTTTTTTTAACCCACTAAACTACAGAATTCTAGAGATTAGGAACCAACCCCTTAGCATATCTCAAAAGGCTAGGCATAAGTGGACACAGACACGTGTGGTACAATATGAAATCCCAGCATGAAGAATGCATCTGCATAGCCCTATCAGGGGAAATGATTGATCCATCAAAGCAGACAGACAGGTTGGTTTTGGCTTCAATCTGACATGAAGTACACTAGAAGAATACACAGGTAAAACTACTGTCTCATTAATCATTTAGAAGGACACAATGGATGTATTGAAAGGGTTTCGGGTCTCATGAACTCCATTGTTCCCTCAGACCCATACCGTCGTCTATTATTATAACTAGCTATCCAGCTCTCCTTCATGTTACCTTCCCTTCTGTCAAATTAGTACCCAGGGGACTTCTCCTTTCTCACTTATCACCTTCCTGTGGCACAGAGCCTAGCTTAATGCTTAGCTAACTCTTAAAGGAGCAGTACAGTATAAATCGATCCCACGTCTGTTTTAGAAGCAGGAAAACACTGTCTGAGAGTGAGACCCACTTTCACCAGACAAATTCACACGGACTGACAAAAACAGGAAGTAAACAAAAAAAGTCGGTAGAATGTTGTTGGAAGGTGGAGGTCTGACTCACGCCTGAGCTCTGTCATACATGCTGAATACAGAGGATCCTGTGGACATTCAGTCATAAAGGAGGAAACAAAGTCTGTGAATCAGAGTGCAGGCACATATTACAATTGTGGTAGATTGTACTGTATTGCCAAAGCCACTGAGCATCAATCCAACTGCCTGTTAGTGTCTTTTGGCCTTTTTCATTGTACATTTAAGAAAGGCCTTCTTCGACGTGCTCTGATCCTCTGAACCAAGAATGACATGACGCCCTACAGAGATATTGCGGGGGCCATTTCAGAATCAGACAAATGCCAAGAGAGTCAAAACAGTTCTTAAAAACAATTCCTAAATAACAGAGCACTGATTATACCAAAAGTCAATGTTGCCAACTTCACTATAGGATCTAAATCATGGGCTATGCGCCAGACCAGAAACACCACAGAAAATGTCAAATAATCCATTGTAGCAAGCAGCAGCAATAATCAGTAAGCCTGACGGACTCGGCTGTGAATGAATATAATGCTGGCAACAGTGAAAGGTAAGTAGTTGATAACGAGGTCCCCCTGTGGGAGAGAAAGGTCCCCTTACATAATAAACCCTGCTGGGGTCTACAGTAACAGAGCTAGAACAGTTGTAGCTTACACTACAGCTGTAAACATGCCAACATCCCTAAACAGTACAATAGACGCCGTGTTGAAGTCTGCTCGTACACAAACAAAGCACCAGACACACAGACCTGTCTACACCTGTGCACCTGGATAAAAGACAACCGTAGTAAAAGGTTTTTCCCCTGTTTTATCTTAATCCTAGTAACAGAGCAAACAGAGGGAAGGATGAAATGGAGAGATAAAAACAACCCTTACCTCCGTCCAAAGCTTTAATCTAAAAGCTCTTTGAAGAGCAAAGCAAGGAGAATCTAGAGCGCTCTGATCTTAAAGTGGAGTCAATGAAGTCAGCCTGCCGGTCTTAAAGTGACACGCACACACACTGGCTGAGGCACATGTGGAAACTTCCTCTCCTTCCACCCAGATTCTAGGCACAGCGAATCGTAATCCTCCAGGGTAACGCGGGGCAACCGAGCGAGGTGAGGAGGCGGAAAAGTGCTCAAGCCAGCCTCACTCACTCTCTCCAGTTGGAAGTTAGGACCAGATATGTTTTATTTAGTATAGGAACACCCTCAGTGTTGTTTCTCCTTTCTCCTGCTTTTCCGTTGGCCACAGCAGAGGATGCAGGAACTTAAAAAAAAAAGAAGCCCAAGGCAGTTTTCCATGGGCACTAGATATTATTGGGCGAGACAAGTTGGCGTATGGAGCTGTATAATGCCTGGGAGGCACCAGGGAATACTGCTATGACTGGGGCTCGTCTGACCCGACACACCACAACGACCCCAAGAGAACACGGTGATAGAACACTCTGAATCCAGGCTGAGGAGATCCGTCAGAGCAGAAACAGAGAGAGGAGGAGGATAAAGACCTCCGCATGCTTCGGTTGGCACCTCCCGGAACTCGGTTAGGTGAACTGAACGAGTGTGCTCGTATACTCCCTTAAAAGATATTCGCTTGACAAACGAGAAAAAAAGCAGTATTAGTACAATTTGCCCATCTTAAGATGCCTCAAAATAGTAAGAATTATTTTAAAGATAATTGAAGAAATCTGTCATAAATTGACATTAACACAGAGGAGATCTTAGTCCTGCAATTTTACATCTAAGATGTTTGGTGCACTATTTCTCAAGTGAAAACTGGACAATGAGTCTTCTATCATTGAATGACAACAAACACTTCATTAAAAGGATATCTACTGTTGACCAATGACAGTAGAAAGGGCGGAGACCTCGGCTACCAAAATGTGTCTTGCCACGAGAAAAAAAGGTAATGTGCACGAACAGCCAGAAAACCCTCGCTGAAGACTAAAAATAACAAAAACGTCACAAAATGGTCATAATACACAGAGTGTACAAAACAGTAGGAACACCTGCTCTTTCCACGACAGACTGACCAGGCGAATGCTATGATCCCTTATTGATGACAGCTGTTAAATCAGTGTAGATGAAGAAGAGACAGGTTAAAGAAGGATTTTTTTAACCTTGAGACTTGGACTGTGTATGTGTGCCATTCAGAGGAGGAATGGGCAAGGCAAAAGATTTATGTGCCTTTGAACGTGGTATGGTAGTAAGTGCCACCGATTTGAGTATGTCAAGAACTACAACGCTGCTGTGTCTTTCACACTCAAAAGTTTCCTGTGCGTATCAAGAATTGGTCCAACGCCCAAAGGACATCCAACCAACTTAACACAACTGTTGGAAGCATTGGAGTCAACATGGGCCAGCATATCCCTGTGGAATGCCTTCGACAACCTTGTAAAGTCCATGCCCCAACGACAAATTGAGGCTGTTCTGAGGGAAAAAGAGGGTGCAACTCAGTATTAGGAAGGTGTTTTTTACACTCAGTGTACATGCACGAACTGTTACGAACTACTTATGATGGGAAGCATGCGGAAGCCTTAAAACAGATAGAAAAACTAAGGCCTGGATGAAGAGAAGGAGGAGGAGAGGCGAGAAGGAGAGACGAGAAGGAGAGGAGGAGAGACGAGAAGGAGAGACGAGAAGGAGAGGAGGAGAGACGAGAAGGGAGTAGTGAAGGGAGACGAGGGGGTTGGGTTGAATAGTATGCAGAGCCAGAGGGCCAGATCTGTATCCATTTTAAAAAGCTAATTAAGGTGAATTAGAAAAGGCACAGAGACAAAAGTCCACATTCATTCCCCGGGAATTAACGTCTCTGAAACGCAGACCAAATGGTGTGCTTTCCTGGCGGGTCCAAATTGTGACCACCTTTCTAAAAACACACATGCTCCTCTCCACAGAACCTTCGTTGAAACTGGCCCATTGAGAAAGCCACAGCACAGGGCCAGTTGCTGGTCTGAAGTATGCCAGACATTTCCAAAGGCTGTTCCTTCTTTTCCCCACCAGGTTGTGAGAGCCACTCCTTTATTTTCCAAGTACCAACAGGAATAGAGTGACCTCTGGTGCTCAAAACAAATGCATTGCTTAGATGTAAACCGCACAGTCAAGTCAAATTGATGTTCAGCAGGTAATTAGAAGCTAGCAATGTTTATCACAATTCCGGGCTTCGAAACGCCATCCTAAAAGACTGCAACATCTTCACGTTGGGGGGGAAGATAAGGGACTCACAAAATAAATGTCAAACAATACTGCTGCTTATACAAGGGACTATATAAAGACCATTCCTTTCAAGATAGGCATTCCGAATTACAGAGGCGTGTACTATGTGGTTATTTGATAAGGTGGAGGATCTACTCAGACCCAAGTGGGTGCTCTTCTCATGATCCTCCCTACTCTCTGACCATAGCCAACCTCCACACAATCCAACCAATTACTTGAGCAGTGGCGTGTATTACAAAACATTTCCGAAGCTATTTTTTTTACAAAATAATGTATATTTCGTCTCTCTGTGTTCCGTAAATTTCCTTCAATTCGCATGAGTCAATGTATCTCACTGGAGAAAGCGTCCGAGCAAAGGAAACAGCGCCCCTCTGTCTCAGTATGTGTAGCATCTATCTGATGCTGTCTGGTTAAAAAGGGTATGACATTGTTGCCGCCCGTAGCATTGAAAGCAAGAGAAGCCAGCGAGCATTTGGCCTCCCTTGATATTTAAAAAAATAATAATAATAACCAATCAGCGTTGAGCTAAACTGAGTGAGCTCAGCTGTGAAGGCTCCTGGCGCACCAAAAAAAGTGTAAAGGGAAGCCAGGTTGGATTTGGCTTCACACCAATCACATGACATCAGAAGCCAAACGTTGCATCTCATTGTGTCGTTGTAGTCCGGTGGCTAGCTAGCTAAAATAGTCCCTTTCCCAAATTAGGCACGGGTGGAGATAGGGATTTGAACTTGTGGTTTTGCTTAATTCTTCGTGCTGGCCAATTCTAATTCTAATAACTGTGATTCTGATCCAACCATAAATTCATACATTGTGCCCCTGGCCTGAGAAGATGGAAGCTCGACATGTACTGAAGATGGAAGTTCGACATGTACAGAAGATGGAAGTTCGACATGTACAGAAGATGGAAGTTCGACATGTACTGAAGATGGAAGTTCGACATGTACTGAAGATGGAAGCTCGACATGTACTGAAGATGGAAGCTCGACATGTACTGAAGATGGAAGCTCGACATGTACTGAAGATGGAAGTTCGACATGTACAGAAGATGGAAGTTCGACATGTACTGAAGATGGAAGTTCGACATGTACAGAAGATGGAAGTTCGACATGTACTGAAGATGGAAGCTCGACATGTACTGAAGATGGAAGCTCGACATGTACTGAAGATGGAAGCTCGACATGTACTGAAGATGGAAGTTCGACATGTACAGAAGATGGAAGTTCGACATGTACAGAAGATGGAAGTTCGACATGTACAGAAGATGGAAGTTCGACATGTACAGAAGATGGAAGTTCGACATGTACTGAAGATGGAAGCTCGACATGTACTGAAGATGGAAGCTCGACATGTACTGAAGATGGAAGTTCGACATGTACAGAAGATGGAAGTTCGACATGTACAGAAGATGGAAGTTCGACATGTACAGAAGATGGAAGTTCGACATGTACTGAAGATGGAAGTTCGACATGTACAGAAGATGGAAGTTCGACATGTACAGAAGATGGAAGTTCGACATGTACAGAAGATGGAAGTTCGACATGTACAGAAGATGGAAGTTCGACATGTACAGAAGATGGAAGTTCGACATGTACAGAAGATGGAAGTTCGACATGTACAGAAGATGGAAGTTCAACATGTACTGAAGATGGAAGTTCAACATGTACTGTAGCTAATGCTAATGTTAACTAGCTGGCCTGGCGCATCGTTGCCCATGAAGTTAGGCTAGACAACAAAAACTAAAGTTAGGATAGACAACAAAAACTAAAAGCGTGAACTGAATGACAGAGTCATAGACAGTTTAAGCAACATGAAAGAGGATGGCATTGGCATTTCTCTACAAGTAGGGTGAGTCAACATGTTTTTTCTACTTGCATGCAAGCTTGCGCACACTTAGAAATCAGTACCATGGACAGCCACATCATATTTAGCTTACAGTGATTGGACTAAATTGCTTATGGTCTTTTTTAGTTGTCACGGTATTAGACTAAGCAGAGGTGATTAGATGATGTTGAAGTTGAAATGGTGCTGGAATAGTGGAGGCAGCACCTGTTTTCTTATTGACAACTCTCCTTGGTTCTAAATCAATAGTTTAGTAGTTCGAAAATGTCGGAAACATTTTGTAGGCCATGTAACTGTTTGTTATATGCAATATGTTTTGTGGACTTCACCGGACAGAGGTTGCGCTCCGGTTTTGTGATGAAACAAAGGTGTGGTTGAATCTTATTTTCTCGGCCTTGAGATCACAGTGTCAAGGCATACGATCTAACAGGTTATAGAGCAAACAACGCAATTATCACAACACAGAGGTTGTAATATGGGTTTCCCCCCTGGCTTGGCTTCCCTGGTAATTTACCCACGCCACCGCTACTGTAGTTGAGACCAATCAAAATGAGCTGATTTGTGAAACTCTTACAAATGCCAACATTGTAACCTAATATTTCAAAAAAATGATCCACTAATGATGCTTGTAGTTGGCCCATTGTCCACGAATAGCTGTAAAATAATAAGCTGTTCTTGGCCGGCTGCATGTGCAAGAGGAGTCAGGTTCACAATGTTGGCAACAGTAAGAGCAGCATTCAGAGGGTCCAAACAATGTCAGCAGCATAATGGCCCTCGTGGACTCGTCTGGGAAATCTCAAAGGCTTTTGTAGAGGCTTTAGAGTGGAGGGGGTTAGCCAACACACTTTCAAAGGCAGAGAAGCAGAAAGAGAGACAAAGAAAGAAAGAAAGAAAGATAAAGATCATACCAGTGACAGTCAAAAAACACATTCAGAAGCATAGAACCATAATGAAAAGAGTGTGAGGAAGGAAGAGAGAGCAGCATAATACATATTCACACAGAGCAGGTGTGGGTAGTTCCGTTGAGCTCAATGAAAGGACTGACCATAATTAGGCTCAATTAACAGGCTGAATGAGCTCTGAGGGGGCAGGATCTCATCGGGGGATAATCTCTCTCCCCTCTCCTCTCAGACAGGAGCCTCATGCAACGTACATCAACATGCCATTTGGGCTGACTCCTACTCAGCACCTTGACAGATAAAGTCCTTGAAAAGTGCAGAGGCACATTGTAGTACATAATGATAGTAATGGACTGCATTTATATGGCGCTTTTCACTAGCTAGGTCTAAAAGTGCTTTACATAGCAATGGGTTTGGGCGTGCAGGGCTGGGAGAGTGAGAGGGCCGATGTTTGGTGAACTGTAGGGTTAGTCCTTTCACACACCACCCTGATAACGCGTCCAGTGATACCCCTCAAGCCGTGATAGCCTCCACCGTTCAATCCTCCCGCTCAGTCAGAGGAGACACACTACCGGGACAAAACTTCAGCATTACCACCCACCATTGATGTCCTTCCCCCTCTCCCTCTGTATAATCACCATAGTAGGACCAACCCGGTTTGCCCTCTCGTCCTACACTGAGACAGTGAGTGAGGGTTAAGGAAATTAGGGAGTGAATCACGGTTTCTCTCTATCCAAACTGTCATAAAGAACCAAGAGAGAGCAGTATAGATGCCGATGCAAGTGTCTTCTGGTGATGCTTTTGCCATCTTAATTCAGACTTCCCAGGTCAGTGTGCTCCAGGAGACAGGACCTAGTAAACGGTAGACATTTTCATTTAGGGGATTGTGTAATGGCAGTTCATGGAAAAGCCGTCAAATTAATTTCACACCTCATCTCAGCCCCATTGATAATGTCTAAACCTCCCTACAATAAACTATCGGCTGACACTGAACCCCATGGGAGAGAGAGAGAAAACAGAGAGAGAGGCATTAACTCAGCATGCTAATAACCCAGTGTCTCTCCCCAACACTGTGACAGATGCATTCTGGTAGCTGGGCGCCATTTGTAATCTGATGCCATTGATTATACAGCTCGTGGGGGGATTTGAGTAGCAACACCCAGCGGGATTGAAATATTCACAACAAAGACTGTTGATGGAAATTACAGCATTGGAGGGAGGTAGGATGGGAAGATGTGGCAGAGGGAGGGAGAGAGAGAGTACGAGAGAGAGCGAGAGAACAAGAGAGAAAGTGAAGGTGTAATTCAGACCCCATGATGTCAATGATCCAGGGTCAGAGTTTAGAGGTCAGGTCTCTTGTTCTTGTCTAAACTGAACTACCTCCCTCCTGTCTCTGGCCATGTTGGTCTGGCTCTCCTCCTGAGAGGAGGATGTCGTCTGTGGGCTAAGCTTGGTGTCCGTCCATGTGGAGACCGATGGATCTCAGCACATCCTGACACTAAAGCTCTCTAATTTGGACAAAGCAACTTAAAACCCAGGCAATTTTACACTATGAATACATTTGGGATGAACAAAGCACAACCACTAAGAGTCATCACATGTCCCTTTCTCGGTGCCATGTTGTGAGAACTCTATATTACCTCCCTGACTTCTCCTACTGTCTGTTAGCTCTCCTCAGTTATACCAAAGTGGAAGCAGTAAGCCCAGATCGACAGCCTGATCAACCTCCTTTGTCAAGTCCCCTGTCAGATCAGGCCCCGGTGGAAGGAGTCTACAAAGAGCTGCGTGTCAGAGATGCTCTCGCCCCAGAACTACTTCAAGGCAGCCTGTGTGTTTTCCTCCCCACTGACAGAGACGGTACTAGACCCGAAGTGGGAGCTGGGAGTAAACAGCACATCTACTGCCATGTTCAGTGGAGAGAGAGCCCTATGATCCGCCCAGAGTGTCACTATCCATTTAGCATGGCTTCTGTCAGCAGTGTGTGTGTGTGTGTGTGTGTGTGTGTGGGTGGGTGTGTGTGTGTGTGTGTGTTTAGCAGAGAAAGAGAATGCTGCTTGCATAGAAAATACACACCTTCAAAGTTGCAATCAATCAACTTGATTGATCAAAAACAAGTGTGTGTGTGTGTGTAACGCATGTGTGAAAAGTTTAACCCCCAAGACAACCTTACTCTGTCCATTAGGCAGCTTAATGAGGACTGAAGCTAATCGAATGCTGATGTGCACCTGCCGTTCTCCTGCTGTGGGGAAGATGACACCCTCAGACACTCAGAAGAGAAGCTGTGACATGTTTAACTCTCCGAGCTGGAAAAGACACACCTCAATCTCATTATCTCTGTGGGAGAACCTATTATGTATCAATCGTTCAATGTCTGCAGCAGGTGTATTGGACTATATTAAATGTCTGGTAAACAAGTGAACAGTTCCCTGGTCTCTTGTATTAGTCTGACCACTGGCCATTTGGAGGGGGGAGGTGGGAGCCGACACGACATCCCTCCCATGAGATAGCAGTGAAGCCACAGGCTCCATGGTCTAGGTCTGGGGGCTCTGATTGCCAGAGAGCCAGATAAGAGGCTAGAGGGGCCCAGGGAAACAGTTCTCCACCCAGCACTGTGGGGCTAGCCCAGGAAGACACGGCACGGCTGTCAAACACGCCAGTTTCCTCCTCTACAGGGAAGATGGGAGCTACAGAGGCTGTAGCAGATGATCACATCCGTGAGATCAGCTTTCCTTCAAATCCTCAAGGTCAACTCTTCAAACCCAAACAGCCGTATCTCCAGCCCACACAGCCATCCCGCTCTACCCCGCCCCTACAATATAACACATTGGGAACGTGAGTCGTGCTGGCGGGGTGTCTAAACTGTTCTCTGGTCTTTCAATTGAATCAGGTTGACTGGGTGTCCGGCGTATGCAGGATGCCCAAAGGACAGGTTGACGTTAACTGTTCCAGCTCCACTGTGCCAAGTGGGTCCATATTTTGCCTGTAGGTTTCCAGTAGGAGGTTTCTGTTCCCTTTTTGAGGAAAAGGAGTCTCCATTTTGGCTCTAAATAGAGCCAGAGTCAAGCCACACAGACATTGAATCACTAAAGTCACTCTTTGATCCAATTCACCACGGGCTAGATCACAAGCTCCCCAGAGGCACCAGGTTATACGACTGGGACACACGAGCAGATTGTGAATAATTTAATTGAATGAATAAAAATGGGAATTGATAAATATATGAATGACAATGAAAAGTAGTGCAAAGGCAACGAAAGGGTCAATGTCAGAGACCCTTCCATGTCCGCACTACGCGGTCTCGATGGCACTTGTGTAGCTCTGACCGTGGCCTGCCTGGGAGTCGCCCGGTCTGCTGTGGCTGTTCCACACGCATGTAATGGAACACACTTTAGGTTCTCTCAGAGGAGAGGGCAGGGATGTAACTAGATGGCTAGCAGTGTTCTGACAGGGTCTACATCAGAGCCGTGTAAACAAAAGGCCGGAGACAACCCTTTACAACATAAACCATCCATCAGGACTAATTTAAGCTGTTTAGAGACCCCGACATGCTGCGCCTGGTCTACACCACTTCTGGAGTACACAAATAAACAGACACACATAAATAGCCTACACACACACGCTAAATGAGTAGACGCCATGGTTAAAGTGATACGATGTAAACAGAACTCTATACCACCCAGGAGAGAGACAAAGGTCACGGAAATCTCCACTGTAGCTGAGCTTATGTCACAAATAAGGACTTAGGTTCCGAGAAGCGCAACTGACAAACCTGCTGTATGCTTCCGTTCTGTTCGCAGCAGGATAAGACCTGCCTTTGTTCTCGGGAGTTGCACGAATTAAGTTCTCATTTATCCCTGTGCCGACCACAATAACGATAAGCGAGGTATACAAAAATACGTGTTAAACGAGGACAGTTAATCACCATCAATGAAGCAAAGTAGCCCTGTGTCATTAAAAAGGTGTCTCCACATACCAAGCTTATACTATATTGCGGTTCAAAGTCCAGTGTACCTGGTAGATGAATAGATACAGGCTGGACTATAGGCATAGGTTAGGAATGTGATCCACTCTGCCTGATCATGCTAAAGGCGTGGAATGCGTGATGGCCAGGAGCCAGCCTCAGTCCATCTGTCCACACGCTTCAGAGAGCTGAGCTGACTGAGGAATTCTGCTGACCACACCGGAACGTCTCTCTGAAGAGAGGTTACCCTGCCTGCAAACAACTCTCTCCACACGCCAACGGAGGGACACTGAATCACAGCAATTCTGTATTATGGAGAATTTTCCAGAATAGTTCAACGAATTCCTTCACGTTCGCAATCCATTGACAAGCTGATGACTTTGATACCAGATGGGAGGACCAGGACTACGATTCCCTCATTGCTATCTCATTATCTGTAATCAGTTGGATTGGACTTTACCTCATTCCACCTGGTCATAAACACACAGCTGTGAGTGGCTATTCCATCCAGGTTGTGGGAGCTCTGCTCTGGGGAGCCCCTGGTTGTATTGATATACAGAAAGCAGGTTGGTAACAGTCTGAGAAAAGGAGGCCACGCTGGACCATCCCACAGAGGAGTGCTCAGCTCAGCCCCACGAGCAGAACAGCTTGACCACCTGCAGAGCTATACAGCAGATGCTCCACATCCAACCAGCAAAACAGATTTCTTACAAGAACTGTGTCAGGGCCAGCCTACAAGCTATACACACTGGTACTCATGCAATGTTATTTACTTTCGCTGTGTGTGTGTGTCCGCCTGTGCAGTTTTCCTCAGGCCTCTTCTACTCAATTGGAAACACATTTTGTCTCCTCTGTGTTTCATTTGGCAGAAATGTCATAAAACCAATCCAAAGAGCAGGGCTAAAATGATTCACTGTTGAATAATTATCACTTCCAATGTCGACTTATGTGTATTTATTAAAATATATAGACCCCCTCAACCTATAACCCAAAACAACTGCTATACGGCAAACCAGCAATGGGATCGACTAAGGGGCTGAAAAGGACAAACACAGGCAAACAAACACAGGCACTAAAGAACACATACACCAATTTCTCTGAGTCTGGGACAAGGCAAGTGTTGGCTGATTAGATTCAAACCACAGTCAAACACAAGTCTTTCATACTCTCAACAGAACCTATCACTTCAAAAAAAGGGCAACAATGCAGCTGACGTAGCGGACGCAGGACCAGACTGGCACTTCGGCTAGGGGGTAAGCACTAGCAGCTGTGCCACATGTGCAGCCTTTTACTGACGTGATTGAATTAAAGCCGATGCCATCCCATTATTAACCCAGCCCAGAAGAGCCCAAAGAATGTCAATGAGACCCACGCTCGTTAGGCAGCCATGCAAGGCCTCTGACGAGGAAACACACGCTAATATCACCACGAGGTTGAATACTATGAAACACAGCGGTGCTTAGGGAACATTTAGAGGACAGCTAAAATCATAAGGCAAGTCAAATATACTAATTTATAGAAATGAACTAATAGGATGTCGTATTACTGTGCTCTGGCAGATGCTCTGGCAGTCTGGCCTGTCTGTGGCATGTAGAGCACGCTGGTAATGGTCAGGCAGATGCTCTGGCAGTCTGGCCTGTCTGTGGCATGTAGAGCACGCTGGTAATGGTCAGGCAGATGCTCTGGCAGTCTGGCCTGTCTGTGGCATGTAGAGCACGCTGGTAATGGTCAGGCAGATGCTCTGGCAGTCTGGCCTGTCTGTGGCATGTAGAGCACGCTGGTAATGGTCAGGCAGATGCTCTGGCAGTCTGGCCTGTCTGTGGCATGTAGAGCATGCTGGTAATGGTCAGGCAGATGCTTCAGCCCTGGAGGTCAGAGGGGTCAAGCTGATCCTTCATAAGAGGACAAGGGGTGTCTTTATTCTGCGCCTTCATTCCTTACTCTGGAGTGGGTGGGATACAGAACACTTTCTGTTTGGCTCCTCACAGGTGGGCAGATCGAGAGAGCAACTGGTCCGTCACTAACCAGAGAGAAAGAAAGAGACAGACCCTCTCTCTCTCTAGCTCCAGGTTATCTGTCCCTAGACTAGCCTATAGCGTGTTCTGTCATCCAGCCTCGGACTCATCGACTCCTAAGAGGGAGTTGATTAATGACAGGAAAATGCAGGAAATAAGGGAATTTGACATCACTGGAAAGCATACACACGGCCAAACATCAGCCAGGACAGCAGTACAGTCCAACTCTGCAAGCTCTAATAGACAGTCAGACACACACTGTGGTATGCCTACAATATCTAAAGTACAGACTGCCTGCATTTATACGTTTCTCTATGTTGATGAATGTGTGTGGTTGTCTGATGCAAGGCATGTTGAGTGAGCGAGCTCCTACTGTGGAAGTGTAGCATAGAAAAGTGGTGTGTGACTGTGTTATAAATATGTAAGCACAGTTGTAGCAGATCTAACAGCCCAGACACTTGGCAGGGAGGGGGGTTAGCTGTGAGAAGCCTGTGGGACTACAGGATAGCATAATTAGCAGAAACAGGCAGGCCTGGCATTAAACCATTCCACAACGGATGAAGAATAACTCTCATGGACTTTCTCATCGCCATGTCAGATATAGCTCCCGAGTGGCACTGCATCGCAGTGCTAGAGGCATCACTACAGACCCTGGTTCGATCCCGGGCTGTATCACAAACAGCCGTGATCGGGGGTCCCATAGAGCGGCGCACAATTGGCCCGGCGCCGTCCGGGTTTGGCCGGGGTAGGCCATCATTGTAAATAAGAATTTGTTCTTAACTGACTTGTCTAGTTAAATAAAAGTTAAATAAAATAAAACATTTATAAAAATAGCCGCCTGGTGTATAATACATACTCTGAGTGCATTAAAATGGCTTCTCCGACTATCTTAGACCAGGAGGTTCTCCATTAACAGCATTCTCTCACATCAAACCTCCATTAGATGAAGGTAATAAGGAAGGTAATAATGAAGGCGATGGAGAGAGCGGGAGAATGACGGCAGTAGAACAGACAAACCAGAGAGAAAGTCATAACATTCCAGGAATCTATAATGTTTGCTTTGGACCGAGGCTACAGCTAAGGAAACCCTAGTTCCTGGCTTTTCACTACACTGTTATTATCAGTAAATGGACATGGATATGAAACTATTTACTGTAAAATATCATTGTTAGTATGAAAAAGAACCACAAGTTTCCAGTGAGGCTGACCTCTCCACGCGAGCAGCTAACCACAGAGCCTGCTGCTTTTCCTCCAGTGTCCTGCCCAGCCCGCCTGCTTCTACTGAAAACACACAGCCAGCCTAAATTAGCCCTCGGGAGTCAGACTATCGGCTACAGAATGACTTAGAGGGACAAAAATAATACCTCATGGAATCATTCCATCATAATAAGATTCTGTGCTTGCCAGTAATAAACATTGGATATCAGATAAAACGGGCAAATCTGTACAAATAAAAATCTGTCTGCTAACTCCGCATTACAGAGACTACTGAAGCCCAAGCTAAGATTGACAGAAACAAGCCAATGCCAAAACATATTAGGCTATATTCACTTAAATGAAGACTTGCCACACCTAGTACTGTCAGACATCCATGTCTCCTCACCCAGACAGTTCCAGCTGACATCAGGCTTATGAGTCGCCTGATAGGGTGTGTTCCATTAATCACTGATCTCATCCAACTGTGAATAAATGATTTTACACAGCCAGCAGTTGAGTCACACGCATTACAATGTGAGGATGAGATGAGCACTTAACTAGTAAACATTAGGGCTGGGAATTGCCAGGGACCTCACGATACTATCACTATACTTTGGTGCCGATAATATATGCGTCGCAATTCACAATTCTATATGTACTGTGATTCGATATTGTGATTTTATTGCGATTGGATGTTGCAAAATATATTGCTCACCATACGTCTGCTGCAGAGGGACACGAAAGAGCTTAGACCAGTCATGGAAATAAAATAGCTGAAAACAAAATTGGCTCCCTATTTAAAAAGATGAGAACAAGCTATGAAGGCAGGTACAGCCAACTAGAGTTAAAATAATATGTCATCAAAAATAATGTCCCGATACGTAACTGTATCAATTTCGTCCCGCATCTCTAGCAAACCGTCTGCTGTTCATTCACAAACACATCTGGGACGGCACTGCAATTGAGTAATGTTTATTGGTAAAAGACATGTTCTGAGGTAACGAAACACACACAAGATCACAAAATGGAAGAACTCAGAAACACACAGAATGAAGGACGTTTTTAAGCATAGTTGGCAATGGAGTTTCCATTGAGAAACGCAGGATTGAGGAGACCACAGCCATACGGCTAGATGACAGCCGTTCCGTCGACATAGGGGATGTCCATGGTAACCCATAGGGTTTTACACACAGTTCCTATTATTCAGTTGGGTGGAGTGCAGTTAGACGCAGTGCCACATAACACAACATGTGCTACTGCTACCGCCCCACACACTCATCTCTACCACTTCTGAAGAGAGGGTTTCTCTCACCAGAAGAAAAAACACACATGGTCACACACTTCTCCAATGGCCAGCAGTTGCTTAACTGCACACAGGATATGCCAAAAAAAAAAAAGTCATTCGCCTGTGACTCAGTCCTTCCTTTCCCCAAGAGAGCCAGGCTAAACTGAAGGCACTGTGCCCTCGCACATTCCTCCCCCCCCGTCCAGGCCGGCCCATCTGGAGCTGCCAACAAAGGGCCTGTTGAGTGTGGACCAAACCACGAGGGACTGTGAGAGATGACCCGCAGCCACTAATCCTAAAGGGCAGCAGAGTGTCAGGCCTGGGCAGAGAGAGGGGTATTACATCACAAATGCATGGACACTTCCAACTAACTGCAAGCTTCTCAGAGAGAGGCGAGCATTCTGCTCTTAAAGGGACAGTGGCTGGACTGAGGAGTGGAGGACAGTCCATAAAGGAGCTTCTCAGAGAGAGGCGAGCATTCTGCTCTTAAAGGGACAGTGGCTGGACTGAGGAGTGGAGGACAGTCCATAAAGGAGCTTCTCAGAGAGAGGTGAGCATTCTGCTCTTAAAGGGGCAGTGGCTGGACTGAGGAGTGGAGGACAGTCCATAAAGGAGCTTCTCAGAGAGAGGCGAGCATTCTGCTCTTAAAGGGGCAGTGGCTGGACTGAGGAGTGGAGGACAGTCCATAAAGGAGCTTCTCAGAGAGAGGCGAGCATTCTGCTCTTAAAGGGGCAGTGGCTGGACTGAGGAGTGGAGGACAGTCCATAAAGGAGCTTCTCAGAGAGAGGTGAGCATTCTGCTCTTAAAGGGGCAGTGGCTGGACTGAGGAGTGGAGGACAGTCCATAAAGGAGCTTCTCAGAGAGAGGTGAGCATTCTGCTCTTAAAGGGGCAGTGGCTGGACTGAGGAGTGGAGGACAGTCCATAAAGGAGCTTCTCAGAGAGAGGTGAGCATTCTGCTCTTAAAGGGGCAGTGGCTGGACTGAGGAGTGGAGGACAGTCCATAAAGGAGCATTCTGCTCTTAGGGGCAGAGAGGTGAGCATTCTGCTCTTAAAGGGGCAGTGGCTGGACTGAGGAGTGGAGGACAGTCCATAAAGGAGCTTCTCAGAGAGAGGTGAGCATTCTGCTCTTAAAGGGACAGTGGCTGGACCGAGGAGTGGAGGACAGTCCATAAAGGAGGCGGTCTCTTTCTTTGCTCTCATACCTTTAACAACTTTCGGATTGAGTGGCTACAGATTAGGAGCCGCCGTCTCAAATGACAGCTGAATGTCGACAGACAGGAATAGCCCGTCATATACTGCACTGTGCTACTATACACCACACACACACACCTGTTATGTACTGTTAATGTCTACTCAACGATGGTTGTTCATCTTTACTGTACTGTTATGGGAAGGACGGTTCAGTGATCATCACAGGCCTCATATTTAAATGAAAAGGGCACAAAGCATTGCCTTCTTAAATAGTGACCCGGCAGTGAACCCTCTCTGGCTAGACAACTAAAATGTTAAAATATGTCATTTTAGAAAATGGAAGCACTTGGCTGTCCGCGATAACATCATTTGAGGGTATGAGATTCATTAATATTGCACCAACGGCTGGGTCAGTCACAATCAAGGTAGGCCTAACACCCAGGGTCAGCATGACCCTCCACTGCTGGAAACCAACAGAAGGGGGTGTCGAGACTGACGATGACGAGATTCACCCCGTTGATTCTGTTTAAAGGTAGCACCCTTCCCATCTCTGTTGATCTGGAACACAAATCACTTCAGATACAAGAGCCATCAATTACATGAGAACAATTCCTGCGGTGGCTGAAATGAAGTGGAACACTATGAGCAGGTGAACTGTGTGCATTGCAGAGTGCAGACTGAAACATATTCTGTGTCACACAGTAGCACTACGAACGTAATCAAGAGGAGAAACAAAACATCTGTCTCCACTCCTCCAGACCACCTTGTCCTGTCTCAGCTCAGCTGGTACGGACTCATTCATTCCTGGAGAGGAACTAACTAAATGTTCCCGCTTCGCACCTGTAACTGCTGAGAAAATAAACCCAGCTGAGGGTCGAGCAGGGTGGGTCGATCAGGCTGGTATGGGATGTATAGAGACCATGAGCCAAACCGCTATGTCCTGCTAGCCAGGAAACAGTGATATAGAGTCAAACCGTCTTATGTAACGATTCTAGAAAAGGCCAGCCTTGGGCCTTGGCACAGACAGTGCATGCTGGGGTGTTCTGGCCTGCGTTGAGAAACAGAGGATGGGGCGAGTCTCGTGACATCTGGAGGGCACAGACAGACACACCCACACAAACACACATTAACAGCTCCCGTTTCCCAACGAATGCCTCTCGTCATTTCTAACAGGACGTTGCGTTTGTAAGCCAAAGCAAATCTAAACCAGCCATCTACGCAATCATTGTACCTGAAGCTCCTCCGATGCCAAACAGGCTCCCCTACAGCGGCTGAGCTTCAGGCCAAACCAGGCATAAAGACAGTATCTCTCCAGGAAACATGACTTTGATACATTTTGCTTCTTCATTCAATTCTAATTGAGCTAATTCAGTGTTTGGATTTCAGGGTCGCTGATGACCGAGAGCAATCAAGGCCTTCGCTGTTTACATTGGTCTGATGCCAAATGACTGAATGACAAAGTCTGAGACTTGGGGTGGAAGGAGCTCTCACTCCTGCATCAAACTAAGCTGCTAATGAGAGAGAGTGAGAACAGCGTTAATGAGGCTGAAAATGCATCTCACATTCCACACAAGTGCTGCTGCAGCCAAGCTCTCAGCCAGTCTCCACAGCTCTTCATTTCTCAAAAAAAAAAGCCAGAACCCTTGAGCCGGACACTCGCGCAGGCTGTTCTGCGTGGTAGGTGACTGACCAAAGAAAATCAAGTGTTTATCATCAACCCACATCAGTAGCCTTTACACGTGACAGTTTACTGTGGTCTGTTTTGTTACTAGAGGTGTCGGCTGCTCTTAGCCCTGATGGTGGAGATAAGACAGGGTGAGTCGGTGGAGATCGGTCATCAGAGCCTCACTGATGAGCAGGTAGGAAGAGACTGCATCATCCGCATCCATTACATAGAACAATACTGGATAATACATAGCGCCTAACGGAGCCCTTCAGCCAATAGCGTCCCAGCTGTGCTGTGTTTACTCTTCCAATAGAGGTAGATGGTCTTTGGGGCCTGGTGGCTACTGGAGGGTTCGGCTAGCTCAATCACAATTACCATTGTTGTGCTTGACTGGTAAAGTAGGTTAGGAAACAGGGATGGGGGTGCACTATGGCAACTACCAACTGCCTTTCTTCCTCCCGTCTGAACTAGTGTTCATATGTTTAGATATTCCCTGACACACACACACACGGACCTGGCAATGACAAGTATATGCATGCAGCGGGTATCACACCTGTGTTAGTGTCTGTGCTGCTCATTATCTGTATTACACCCCTGGCTGTTACCCGTGGTCCTCAGTACAATAACCCTACATCACTGATACCATGTGGAGCTGACAATACAGGGGCTCAGCCAGAACTGCAGCTTGTGCAGCAACCTGAAGTCCCGTTGCGGAGGTAGGGCTTTTACCAAAAAGTACACCTTATCTCACACACACTGCTGTTATGTTAGCTTCCACTCCATAGCTGAAGTCTATAGCCTTGGCTTGGGATTGAGGTTTCAGGTGATCTACCACATTATGACAGGTAATGGATGTGAGGGCACATAGATGAGCATTTGTGATCCTCTGTAAATGTAAAGAGTCCTGCTGCAGGATAGAGGACAGGCAGGTATTGAAGTAATCATGAGCTTCGATGAGCTTAGGACCCGACACGGACATCTCCACTCCGTGACAAGACTCGGGAACCGTCCATCTTCTGCACCATGAGGCTTAACCTTGCGAGCTCACTTGGCACGTCGCTTAAAACCCTCTACTTCATTCGATCTTCGTTTCCCCAGGCAAGAAGCCCACTTCAATTTGAACGAACACATTAAAATCTTCTCAAAGGCTTCAATCTGTAGCCATTTAGGGGTGTCAACCTGGACATGAATAAGCCATGGACTATTCAGCTGGACATCAGTCCCGCTAACCAACAATAAGCTTGTGTAGTAGAGGATCAAATACTGGGACAGATTGCTACAGATATACTTGGGGAAATCTTTCATTGTAGTCATGTCTCAACGGTCTGACCAATGAACAAAATGAAATGAATAGAACCCTAGGCCCAGGTCATCTGGCGCGCAAGGCCTTTCGCAGAAGTGATTTTAGGAAACAAGAGGGCCGTTTCACAGACGGATATTAAGCCTACCCCTCGAGTGAAAAGCACTTTTAAATCTTAAATTGAAGATCGAAATCTTACAAGAGAGACTTGATTTGAAAGGGCTTTTCAGGCCAGAAGTCGGCTTAAATCTGGGTCCGGACATCCGCCCCTATGAGTGAGCCAATGACAAACTATGGTTTGGTGTCCTGTGTCCTTTTAGCGATGGGAGGGAGCCAACGGGACAGGAAGTGGTGGTCGTGCCAGTCATTTGCCTGTCAGTATGGTAGCCAGGCCGGTGGTGAAGTCCCTGCCAGGACACTGTTGACACCAGCCTGAACTCACCTGCTTATAATAGCTCTACTCCACACACAGCTGCCCAAACTACATGCACATCACTCTTCTCCCATTGCTTCAAAGGCCAAATATAATTCCAGCTACAGGGGCAAAAAACTGCAATACACATGCCATTATGCCTTTCCATGGTAGCCAAGCAGCTCAAGTAAGTCAGTACAGTGGTCCAATCGTGTAATAGTTGAAATGGCCTTGAATAGACCATCAACAATAGTGGAGCAGAAAAACAGGGTTGTTTTCCATTGTGTCAGAGTCAGGATGTACAGCAGAGAGAGAGGGAGCTTCTGTGGTTCCCCTAACAGTGCCTCTACCTACAGACAGTAAAAGGCCGTGTGGAACGTGACAATAAGCACAGATATTACCAACGCCTGATAAGTCCCAGCCAAACACCCTTATATGGAGAGAAATGTGCAGAGGGAAGACGTGAAACATTTGTGCTTCTCTGAGAGTTGCTAGCACTTCAGAATTAACGATGGGCAGTCGCAGCACACAGCCTTCCAAATGGCTTATGGGGAGGAGAACAACCATGCATCAAGATGTCTAGCTTGACATGGACCTAAAACACAAACTGTTGGAAGTCCATAGCTCCTTTCCCTTTGGCTAAATAGGTTCAGTCTAACAGATTATACAAACATGAGCACACTATGTATTAGGAAATAACTTGAGTAAAATGCTTGTTTTAATTATCTTATTGTTCCATAATGTGTCAACACTGATTAAGTGAATTAACTTGAGCGATGAGTTGCAGATGCCTCGAGACCATATGTGCCATATGTACCAACGAGAGGGTAACATTACAACAACACTTTAGAGCCTCTTTGAACTACACGACTTGGACCGACAAACTAGGTCCAGGAGAGATACTTGTGTCGTGTAAAAAGACATAGCTAGACTCAAATCTCTCTTTCAGAGATGTCTCGCACACTACTCTGGGAAATATCCACACATTCATGAATCGTTGCATTAATCATGTGTGCAACATGATGTGCAGTATGGTTTAGATGAGAAGCTCCTGTATAATTTGAATTGCTATTCTTGTGTTTGTCTATATACTAAGAAACACGAAATGGCCAAAAGAATGTGGACACCTGCTCGTCAAACATCTCATTCCAAAATCATGGGCATTAATATGGAGTTTACACTTTACAGTTGGCACTATGCATAGGGGCAGGCAGCGTTCTCCTGGCATCCGCCAAACACAGATTCATCCGTCAGACTGCCAGATGGTGAAAAGTGATGAATCACTCAAGAGACTACTCCAGAGTCCAATGGCGGCGAGCTTTACACCCCTCCAGCCATCGCTTGGCATTGCGAATCTTAGGCTTGTGTGCGGCTGCTCGGCCATGGAAACCCATTTCATGAAGCTCCCGACAAACAGTTATTGTGCTGACGTTGCTCCCAGAGGACTTTGGAAGTCAATAGTGAGTGTTCCAACCGAGGACAGACGATTTTTACATGCTACACGCTTCAGCACTCCTGTTCTGTGAGTTTGTGTGGCTTACCACTTCGAGGCTGAGCCGTTGTTGCTCTTAGGTGTTTTCACTTCACAATAACAGCACTTACATTTGACTGAGGCTGGTCTAGCAGGGCCAAAATTTGACTAACTGACTTGTTGGAAAGGTGGCATCCTATGACGG
>NC_056436.1:33745325-33810325 GCF_018296145.1 Oncorhynchus tshawytscha | reverse complement strand
TACAGTAATTGAGTACATTGAGACATCAAGTAGTTTGTGATGATTTGATGATGTGGCTCAGTTGCGGGTTTGATTCCCACGGGGGACCAATACGAAGAACAAAAGGATGGAAATGTTGCTCTGGATGTTGTTCTGGATAAGAACATCTACTAAAATGGAAAAGGAATGAATAGACCATTTCAGTTTTCACATTTGCAAAGTATTTCAAGAAACTGCAAAGTATTTCAAGAAACTGGAAAACATTTATCAAGCATTTTTATGTTCCACAATTATTATCAGATAAACTGTGTTTTTTTACAGATAATTATCAGACAAGTTATAAAATTCTGGTAAACACTGAAATAGCAATACATTAAGTTAAAACATTTTCACAAAAACACTGGGACTTTACTAGTCCTGTATTAACGAACCCATATAGAGGTCTTCTGCCTGGGTTAGTAAAGGACAGAGAGTAAAGTGAGTGCATGTGTGTCAGTGTGTGTGAGAGTGTTTATGTAAATGTGTGTGCGTATTTGCGTAAATGTGTGAACATGATGTGTGTCCACATGTGTGTACGCGTGTGCGTGTACGTCAAAGTTTGGCCTCAACGTTTTGCCACACCCAGCGGTCACGCCTGACAGGGTCAGTGTCTCACCACCTGCTGTTAGGCTTACAAGGTGGAAGGGACCATAGACAGGGACGTAGACAGGAAGCAGAGGCAGCAGGTGCTGTGTTATCATCTCAGAAGAAACAGAACCCGGTCGCTGATTGGCTGAATACCTGGGGTGGTTGGAGTTGTCAACAAAGCAGCATGACAGAAATATGATGCTAAGTTTTCGAACTACCGGTTGTTTCTTTGAGAAGATATACTGCATAACGCGATCTGTTGCATATGCTGCCACTGTTTTGAACAGATTAGATTATACTATTTAGAATCAGCAGCCAGCTCATGAACAAACGACTGCACCAGGGAGAACACAACCAGCATACAGATGCAATAAGTGAAAACACATTGCATGACAGCAAAGCCACTACATACAGTGCCTTGCGAAAGTATTCGGCCCCCTTGAACTTTGCAACCTATTGCCACATTTCAGGCTTCAAACATAAAGATATAAAACTGTATTTTTTTGTGAAGAATCAACAACAAGTGGGACACAATCATGAAGTGGAACGACATTTATTGGATATTTCAAACTTTTTTAACAAATCAAAAACTGAAAAATTGGGCGTGCAAAATTATTCAGCCCCCTTAAGTTAATACTTTGTAGCGCCACCTTTTGCTGCGATTACAGCTGTAAGTCGCTTGGGGTATGTCTCTATCAGTTTTGCACATCGAGAGACTGAATTTTTTCCCATTCCTCCTTGCAAAACAGCTCGATCTCAGTGAGGTTGGATGGAGAGCATTTGTGAACAGCAGTTTTCAGTTCTTTCCACAGATTCTCGATTGGATTCAGGTCTGGACTATGACTTGGCCATTCTAACACCTGGATATGTTTATTTTTGAACCATTCCATTGTAGATTTTGCTTTATGTTTTGGATCCTTGTCTTGTTGGAAGACAAATCTCCGTCCCAGTCTCAGGTCTTTTGCAGACTCCATCAGGTTTTCTTCCAGAATGGTCCTGTATTTGGCTCCATCCATCTTCCCATCAATTTTAAGCATCTTCCCTGTCCCTGCTGAAGAAAAGCAGGCCCAAACCATGATGCTGCCACCACCATGTTTGACAGTGGGGATGGTGTGTTCAGGGTGATGAGCTGTGTTGCTATTACGCCAAACATAACGTTTTGCATTGTTGCCAAAAAGTTCAATTTTGGTTTAAAGGCCAGATTTGTGCAATATACAACTGATTGTTGTCCTATGGACAGAGTCTCCCACCTTAGCTGTAGATCTCTGCAGTTCATCCAGAGTGATCATGGGCCTCTTGGCTGCATCTCTGATCAGTCTTCTCCTTGTATGAGCTGAAAGTTTAGAGGGACGGCCAGGTCTTGGTAGATTTGCAGTGGTCTGATACTCCTTCCATTTCAATAATACAGTGCTCCTTGGGATGTTTAAAGCTTGGGAAATCTTTTGCAAATCCGGCTTTAAACTTCTTCACAACTGTAACGCTTTCCGGACCAAACTGGGATGTTTTTAAAACAAAACGTAAACACGACTAAACACTAAACACGACTAAACACTAAACACGGAAAAAACCGAAAACAGCCTATCTAGTGCAAACTAACAGAGAGTACAAGTTTCACCCACGACAAACTCAAAGAATATGGCTGCCAAATCCCAATCAGAGACAACGATAAGCACCTGCCTATTGAGAACCACTTAGACCTTCTAGACAACCCACTAAGTATCCCAATACCACCACCAAAACCCCAAGACAAACACACCACAATTACAAAAACCCCATGCCACACCCTGGCCTGACCTAAAGATAAACCTGACCAGGGCGTGACAACAACAGTGTTGGTGTGTTCCTTGTTCTTCATGATGCTCTCTGCGCTTTTAACGGACCTCTGAGACTATCACAGTGCAGGTGCATTTATACGGAGACTTGATTACACACAGGTGGATTGTATTTATCATCATTAGTCATTTAGGTCAACATTGGATCATTCAGAGATCCTCACTGAACTTCTGGAGAGAGTTTGCTGCACTGAAAGTAAAGGGGCTGAATAATTTTGCACGCCCAATTTTTCAGTTTTTGATTTGTTAAAAAAGTTTGAAATATCCAATAAATGTCGTTCCACTTCATGATTGTGTCCCACTTGTTGTTGATTCTTCACAAAAAAATACAGTTTTATATCTTTATGTTTGAAGCCTGAAATGTGGCAAAAGGTCGCAAAGTTCAAGGGGGCCGAATACTTTTGCAAGGCACTGTAACACAAAACTAAACAATACATTAATTGCACTATAAGATTGACAAACGGTGCCCACAAACTGTTAAGGCCTACATAAAGCTCTACCAACAGCAGAGCTTTCTTTTCAGCACCATGGAGGGAATCCATAGCACCTCTACATCTGGCTATCAGCGAAACAGTTCATTCAGCCTCATTTACTGCCTTTTAAAAAAACAAAGCTGATATGGCTGACTTGCTTTAAACAAATGTGGTTTCTACTGACAGTTGAGATATACAAACTATGGCATAAAGGAAAGATGAGTGGATAAGAGGCGAGTCAATTTAACTATTTGTTCAGCACTTTTGAAATTCAGAATTCAGAATTCAGAACATGGGCCATTCTTACAGTATTCCCTGCACACCAAGTCAGAACCGTAGGATAAATAAAGGGGGTATATACAGTGCATTCGGAAAGTATTCAGACCCCTTGACTTTTTCCACATTTTGTTATGTAACAGCATTATTCTGAAATGGATTAAATAGTTTTTCCCACTCATCAATCTACACCAGATAGTCCCAAACGGGGGTACGCGCAATGCCGTCAGGGGTACGCCAAATAAAAATGTGTTTCACATACATACATATATATACAGTTGAAGTTGGAAGTTTACATACACCTGAGCCAAATACATTTAAACTCAGTTTTTCATAATTCCTGACGTTAAATCCTAGAAAATACTCCCTGTCTTAGGTCAGTTAGGATCAACACTTTATTTTAAGAATCTGAAATGTCAGAATAATATTAGAGAAAATTATTTATTTCAGCTTTTATTTCTTTCATCACATTCCTAGTGGGCCAGAAGTTTACATACACTAATTTAGTATTTGGTAGCATTGCCTTTAAATTGTTTAACTTGGGTCAAACGTTCCACAAGCTTCCCACAATAAGTTGAGTGAATTTAGGCCCATTCCTCCTGACAGAGCTGGTGTAACTGAGTCAGGTTTGTAGGCCTCCTTGCTCGCACACACTTTTTTAGTTCTGCCCACACATTTTCTATAGGATTGAGGTCAGGGCTTTGTGATGGCCACTCCAATACCACGACTTTGTTGTCGTGAAGCCATTTTGCCACAACTTTGGAAGTATGCTTGGGGTCATTGTTCATTTGGAAGACCCATTTGCGACCAAGCTTTAACTTCCTGACCGAAGTCTTGTGATGTTGCTACTATATATCCACTTAATTTTATTTCCTCATGATGCCATCAATTTAGTGACGTGCACCAGTCCCTCCTGCAGCAAAGCACCCCCACAACATGATGCTGCCACTCCCATGCTTCACGGTTGGGATGGTATTCTTCGGCTTGCAAGCCTCCCCCTTTTTCCTCCAAACATAACGATGGTCATTATGGCCAAACAGCTCTATTTTTGTTTCATCAGACCAGGGGACCAGATTTCTCCAAAAAGTTCAATCTTTGTCCCCATGTGCAGTTGCAAACCGTAGTCTGGCTTTTTTTAATGGCGGTTTTGGAGCAGTGGCTTCTTCCTTGCTGAGCGGCCTTTCAGGTTATGTCGATATAGAACTAATTTTACTGTGGATATACTGTAGATACTTTTGTACCTGTTTCCTCCAGCATCTTCACAAGGTCCTTTGCTGTTGTTCTTGGATTGATTTTCACTTTTCTCTAGGAGACAGAAGGTGTCTCCTTCCTGAGTGGTACGACGGCTGCATGGTCCCATGGTGTTTATACTTGGGTACTATTGTTTGTATAGATGAACGTGGTACCTTCAGGCGTTTGGAAATTGCTCCCAAGGATGAACCAGACTTACTTTCCCGAAACGGATGACACAAACAACTGGATTCGTTATCCCTTTCATGCCCTGCCTCCAGTCCACTTACCAATATCTGAACAAGAGAGCCTCATCGTAATTGCAACAAGCGGTTCTGTGAAAATTTAATTGAATCAGAAGCCACTGCCAGATTTCTGGATAGGGCTGCGCTCAGAGTTTCTTGTCTTGGCAAATCGCGCTGTTAAGACACTGTTGCCATTTGCAACCACGTACCTATGTGAGAGTGGATTCTCAGCCCTCGCTAGCATGAAGGCACAGACTGTGTGTGGAAAATGATTTAAGACTGAGACTCTCTCCAATACAACCCAACATTGCAGAGATATGTGCATCCTTTCAAGCACACCCTTCTTTTTTCATTTTCTTTATTTCACCTTTATTTAACCAGGTAGACCAGTTGAGAACAAGTTCTCATTTACAACTGCGACCTGGCCAAGATAAAGTGCGACAAAAAACAACACAGAGTTACACGTGGGATAAACAAAAGTACAGTCAATAACACAATACAAATCTAGATACAGTGTGTGCAAATAAAGGCAATAAAAAGGCAAAAGTAGCAAAGTAATGACAATTTAGCAAATTAACACTGGAGTGATAGATGTGCAGATGACGATGTGCAAGTCGAAAGAGCAAAATAGCAAAAAAAGAAAATAAAACAATATGGGTATGAGGTAGGTAGTTGGATTAGCTATTTACAGATGGGCTGTGTACAGCTGCAGTGATCGGTTAGCTGCTCAGATAGCTTATGCTTAAAATTAGTGAGGGAGATACAGTATAAATCTCCAACTTCAGTGATTTTTGCAATTCGTTCCAGTCATTGGCAGCAGAGAACTGGAAGGAAATGCGACCAAAGGAGATGTTGGCTTTGGGGATGACCAGTGAAATATACCTGCTGGTGCGCGTGCTACAGGTGGGTGTTGCTATGGTGACCAGTGAGCTGAGATAAGGCGGAGCTTATCTAGCAAAGACTTATAGATGACCTGGAGCCAGTGGGTTTGGTGACGAATATGTAGCGAGGGCCAGCCGACGAGAGCATACAGGTCGCAGTGTTGGGTGTATATGGGGCTTTGGTGACAAAACGGATGGCACTGTGATAGACTGCATCCAGTTTGCTGAGTAGAGTGTTGGAGGCTATTTTGTAAATGACATCGCCAAAGTCAAAGATCGGTAGGATAGTCCGTTTTACGAGGGTATGTTTGGTAGCATGAGTGAAGGAGGCTTTATTGCGAAATAGGAAGCCGATTCTAGATTTAAATTTGGATTGGAGATGCTGGAAGAGTCTGGAAGGAGAGTTTACAGTCTAGCAAGACACCTAGGTATTTACAGTTGTCCACATATTCTAAGTCAGAACCGTCCAGAGTAGCGATGCTGGTCAGGCGGGCGGGTGAGGGCAGCGATCGGTTGAAGAGCATGCATTTAGTTTTACTAGCATTTAAAAGCAGTTGGAGGCCATGGAAGGCATGTTATATGGCATTGAAGCTCATTTGGAGGTTTGTTAACACAGTGTCCAAAGAAGGGCCAGATGTATACAGAATGGTGTCATCTGCGTAGAGGTGGATCAAGGAATCACCCGCAGCAAGAGCGACATCGTTGATATATACAGAGACAAGAATCGTCCTGAGAATTGAACCCTGTGGTACCCCCATAGAGACTGCCAGAGGTCCGGACAACAGGCCCTCCGATTTGACACACTGAACTCTATCTGAGAAGTAGTTGGTGAACCAGGTGAGGCAGTCATTTGAGAAACCATGGTTGCTGAGTCTGCCGACAAGAATACGGTGATAGACAGAGTCGAAAGCCTTGGCCAGTTCGATGAAGATGGCTGCATCGTACTGTCTTTTATCGATGGCGGTTATGATATTGTTTAGTACCTTGAGCGTGACTGAGGTGCACCCGTGACAAGCTTGGAAACCGGATTGCACAGCGGAGAAGGTACGGTGGGATTTGAAATGGTCACTGATCAGTTTGTTAACTTGGCTTTCGAAGTCTTTAGAAAGGCAGGGTAGGATAGATATAGGTCTGTAACAGTTTGGGTCTAGAGTGTCTCCCTTTGAAGAGGAGGATGCCTGCGGCAGCTTTCCAATCCTTTGGAATCTCTGACGATACGAAAGCGAGGTTGAACAGACTAGTAATAGGGGTTGCAACAATGGCGGCGGATAATTTTAGAAAGAGAGGGTCCAGATTGTCTAGCCCAGCTGATTTGTACGGGTCCAGGTTTTGCAGCTCTTTCAGAACATCAGCTATCTGGATTTGGGTGAAGGAGAAGCTGGGGAGGCTTGGGCAAAAAGCTGCGGGGGGTGCAGAGCTGTTGGCTGGGGTTGGGGTAGCCAGGAGAAAAGCATGGCAAGTCGTAGAGAAATGCTTATTGAAATTCTCGATTATCATGGATTTATCGGTGGTGACATTCAACCTCCAGCTCCAACCCGACAGTAAATCTCAGTTAGACAAAAATAATGATGTCCCAAAAAAGGTCCAGTTGCCAGGACCACAAATACAAATTCCATCTAGACACTGTTGCCCTAGAGCGGTAGTTCCCAAACTTTTTATAGTCCCGTACCCCTTCAAACATTCAAACTCCAGCTGCGTACCCCCTCTAGCACCAGGTTCAGCGCACTCTCAAATATTTTTTTTCTTGCCACACACAGTCTTGTACAAGACTATAAAAAGTTTGGGAACCACTGATCTACACAACTCCCCATAATGAGAAATTAAAAACAGGTTTTTAGAAACGTTTGCAAATGTATATAAAAAAAATATGAATATCACATTTACATAAGTATTCCGACCCTTTACTCAGTACTTTATTGAAGCACCTTTGGCAGCGAGTACAGCCTCGAGTCTTCTTGGGTATGACGCTACAAGCTTGGCACACCTGTATTTGGGGGGTTTCTCCCATTCTTCTCTGCAGATTCTATCAAGCTCTGTCAGGTTGGATTGGGAGCGTCGGTGCACAGCTATTTTCAGGTCTCTCCAGAGATGTTCAATTGGGTCTGGGCTGGGCCACTCAAGGACATTCAGAGACTTGTCCCGAAGGCACTCATGCGTTGTCTTGGCTGTGTGCTTAGGGTCGTTGTCTTGTCGGAAGGTGAACCTTTGCCCCAGTCTGAGGTCCTGAGCACTCTGGAGAAAGTTTTCATCAAAGATCTCTCTGTACTTTGTTCCGTACCTCTTTCCATCGATCCTGACTATTCTTCCAATCCCTGCCACTGAAAAACATCCCAACAGCATGATGCTGCTACCACCTTGCTTCACCGTATTCACTGGCGTTGGCCAGGTGATGAGTGGTGCCTGCTTTCCTCCAGACGTGACGCTTGGCATTCAGGCCAAAGAGTTCAATCTTGGTTTCATCAGACCAGAGAATCTTGTTTCTCATGGTCTGGAAGTACTTTAGGTGCCTTTTGACAAACTCTAAGCAGGCGGTCATGTGCCTTTTTACTTCCGTCTGGCCAGTCTACCATAAAGGCCTAATTGGTGGAGTGCTGCAGAGATGGTTGTCTTTCTGGAAGTTTCTCCCATCTCCACAGAGGAGCTCTGGAGCTCTGTCAGTTTGACCATTGGGTTCTTGAACACCTTCCTGACCAAGGCCCTTCTCACCCGACTGCTCAGTTTGGCCAGGCGGCCAGTTGTAGAAAGAGTCTTGATGTCACGACTCCCACCGAAGGTGGCTCCCCTGCCTGTTCGGGCAGTGCTCGGCGGTGATCGTTGCCGGTGTTACGGGATTCTTCTGTTGAAGGAGAGGCGGACCAAAACGCAGCGTGGTTATTGTGATACATCTTTAATGAAGATGATAAATGAACAATATACAAAACAAGAAATGTGAAAAACCGAAAACAGCCCTATCTGGTGTAACAAACACAAAGACAGGAACAATCACCCACAAAACCCAACACAAAACAGGCTACCTAAATATGGCTCCCAATCAGAGACAATCACTAACACCTGCCTCTTATTGAGAACCATATCAGGCCCAAACACAGAAACAGACAAACAAGACATCCAACATAGAATGCCCACTCAGATCACACCCTGACCAAACAAATCATAGAACATACAAAGCAAACTATGGTCAGGGTGTGACAGCCGGTCTACTAGCCGCCACCGATCCCTTTTTCCTTTTTTGTTAGTTTAGTCTTATTAGTTGCACCTGTTCCTTTTTGTGTTTCTTGATTTTTGTCTACTTAAACCTGTTATGCCCGCTTAGGTTTGGCGTGACCATTTTGTGCTGGAGAATAAATAATTACATCTCACCGAACCCTCTGCTCTCTGCGCCTGACTCCTACCCACCACTCCTAGTAAACCCTGACACTTGATGGTTCCAAACGTGTTCCATTTAAGAATGATGGAGGCCACTGTGTTTTTGGGGACCTTCAATGTTGCAGAAATGTTTTGGCGACCATTCCCCAGATCTATGAATCAACATAATCCTGTCTCGGAGCTCTACAGACAATTCCTTCCACCCCATAGCTTTGTTTTTGCTCTGACATGCACTGTTACCTGTGGGACCTTATATAGCCATGTGTGTGCATTTCCAAATCATGTCCAATCAATTGAATTTACCACAGGGGGACTCCAAGTTGTAGAATCATCTCAAGGGTGATTAATGGAAACAGAATGCACCTGAGCTCAATTTCGAGTTAAATATCAAAGGGTCTGAATGTTTATGTAAATAAGGTATTTCTGTGTTTTTTATATACTGTAAAAAATGGCAAACATTTCTAAAAATCTGCTTTTGCTTTGTCATTATGGGGTAAATTTAGTGTAGACTGATGAGGAAAAAATAGAATTTCATCAATTTTAGAATAAGGCTCTAACGTAAAAAGTGAAGGGGTCTGAATACTTTCTGAAAGCACTGTAAGCCGACAATGAAAACTCTTACAATTTTTGACGATGAGATTTCTCTAAAACATGCTATAGGCTATATTTGCACCACCAAGTCAGAACAGTAGGCTAAGTTATTAGGGGGAAAGGGACCAAATTATTAGGGTGAGGCACATGGGCTACTATCAGATATTCACTTAGTATTACTTTCTTAGCTGCAGTATACATATCTCCCTGGCAAATTAAATAATTTATGCAGCAGCATAGAATACATTTTTGGACTGTTGTGCTGTGCTCACTGTTTTATTTTTTTATAACATTATTTTACTAGGCAAGTCAGTTAAGAACAAATTCTTATTTACAATGACATCCAAACCAGGACAACACTGGGTCAATTGTGCCCCGCCCTATGGGACTCCCAATCATGGGCGTGATACAGCCTGGAAACAAACCAGGGTCTGTAGTGACGCCTCTAGCACTGAGATGCAGTGCCTTAGACCGCTGCGCCACTCTGGAGCCAACAGGAAGGTGACACGGCGATCCGTATTGTGGGCAAAATTTGTCATGAAACTTTGTCATTAAAGGCTGGCATTCTCTGGATTTAGGGTGCTTTCAGTACAACTGTAAACTGGAAGAAAACAAGGTTGAATCATGACATCAGTGATCTTCAGTTTAGAAAGACTTGAAATTGTCGTGGGAGCTAGCTAACTAGCTAGCAATCTACCAGCTAGTTATAGCTAGCTAGCTGCTTCTCAAAGGCTAATTGGTTAACTGGTTAATTTCCCTAAAAATCGACCAAACTATTTCCCAATGTTTCTCAAAATAACTGTAGCGGGCTAATTCATCTGATCGTGCTTTGTAATACAACCAGTTTTATGCTGTTTTAGTCCACACAACATGACGCCCTGCCACCTACAGTAGAACCAGATGTACACCGTGGGGGGGAAACAATACAATTGACCACCGTCATGCTTTTCCCCCCTACCAGATCCGCGATGAGAAGGTTGTAGCCACTGTCATGCTTTTCCCCCTACCAGATCCGCGATGAGAAGGTTGTAGCCACCGTCATGCTTTTCCCCCTACCAGATCCGCGATGAGAAGGTTGTAGCCACCGTCATGCTTTTCCCCCTACCAGATCCGCGATGAGAAGGTTGTAGCCACCGTCATGCTTTTCCCCCTACCAGATCCGCGATGAGAAGGTTGTAGCCACCGTCATGCTTTTCCCCCTACCAGATCCGCGATGAGAAGGTTGTAGCCACCGTCATGCTTTCCCCTACCAGATCCGCGATGAGAAGGTTGTAGCCACCGTCAGACTTTCCCCCTACCAGATCCGCGATGAGAAGGTTGTAGCCACCGTCATGCTTTTCCCCCTACCAGATCCGCGATGAGAAGGTTGTAGCCACCGTCATGCTTTTCCCCCTACCAGATCCGCGATGAGAAGGTTGTAGCCACCGTCATGCTTTTCCCCCTACCAGATCCGCGATGAGAAGGTTGTAGCTACTGTATCCCTGTCCTTCGACTGTTGTTGGATGTAGATGTCGGTTTATCAGGTCTCAGGCTCCAAAGACATGTACTGTATGAATATTTATTTACAAGTTCATTATAATTTGTGTTTTGCTTTAGCACCATCTGTACCTGATAGAGCGCGAGTAACTCATTGGGAGGGAGACTAGAGCAGACCCAAAAGTTCTGATTTAGTGCACATTTGAGCACCCCAGGACAGTGCAGTTACTTTGTGCCGTTATAATCTATGCTGTGGCATCCTGGGATTTCATTGCGGCAGTTCCCCCCCGTAGCAAATAGCTGGCAAAACAAATGGTTTTGCCAGCTATTCCAAGCAATGTTCGCATGGCCTATGCGCAGCGGAGGGGCAGAGTAGTATTTGTATTTA
Source organism: Oncorhynchus tshawytscha (assembly GCF_018296145.1). Classification (NCBI taxonomy): domain Eukaryota; kingdom Metazoa; phylum Chordata; class Actinopteri; order Salmoniformes; family Salmonidae; genus Oncorhynchus; species Oncorhynchus tshawytscha. The sequence continues at coordinate 33,798,961 of NC_056436.1, read as the reverse complement.
TTATGGATCCATTAATCACCTACTCTTCCTGGGGTCCAGCAAAGAACTGAACAGCTTGTTTTGAACAATATATTTTTCAAACAGGAAAATGTACACACCTACCACACTTTTATGAACATTTAAAACATAATCCATGAATTATATAATATATACAAATATTTTTTCTACTACTTCTACTACTACTGTAGTCCCAAGCATAAATTACTTGTTAAATTACCTATTGGACTTGACCTCCAAAACGTCTGCTGAGAGACAAGGTGCATATGGAAAAAATAAGCAAACAATATATGATTTTATAAACGTTTTGATAAAGGGAAAGGTACAATACAGTATGCTGTACTTTGTTTGAGCGTGATGTCATGAGTAGGACAGGGTTTCAGTTGAATATGTTTTGGAAACTACCTTTCCAGATGCTCTCCCTTATAGAAGAAGTATCCCTTTGTTTCAGAGCATGCTCTATATAGACTCAAAGCATTGTGACATTTACAGGCTACTGCTTTGAAGAGGAGCCAATTGCTCTGTAAGTAGTAAAAGGACCCACCTGTCCTGCTTCACCTGCTCTACTGCTGTGTGTTGGTTATGGAGGATAAAAAGACCCTAAAGGTTAACGTCATGAACTCCCTTCTTACTAGCCAATGTGTAAATTCAAATGGTAACAGACAAGCAGAATTTTATTTTCATTGTCTCCTTTCGGCTAAGGCCGGAGTAAGCCTGATGAGTCACTCACAACAGGTGTGCTCCATGTGTTCGCAATAATATCCATTCCAGTTTGAGATGATTAATGAATAATAATGTGTATTTGCAAGTTTTGTAGCTTGTAGGGCAGTGTAGAAATGCAGATGTGTGAGAACTTGCCAAGTATTTTTCCATTGCAGGTGATTATTGTGAGTTTGCAGAGATGTGTCAAATGTACGCCAGACATATAATGTATTCAATCAGGTAATGTATACATTCATCTATCAAGGTCTCTTACATGTTGAAATAAAGAAATTAGCACTCTGTAACACCTAAAACCCAGCAACATGATATTGGTGTCTCACATCAGTCTCTGCCGGAAGAATATAAGATGGTGTATGTGTGAGAGAGTGTTTGTGTGTGTGTGTGTGTGTGTGTGTGTGTGTGTGTGTGTGTGTGTGTGTGTGAAGGAGAGAATTGGCACACTGGCCCACCTAATTGTTATTGCGTCTGTGTTTGGCCTGGAGACAGTCGATAAGAATCAGGGATCAGCCTGGGGGTTGTGTCTCCCACTCCCAGTGTCTTAGTTGTAATGCATCCCTCCACTAACAGGGATCAAGGTATTAGGGATTCAGGTTATTTGGATTGATTTTATGTGCTGTCATGCTGGGCTGCCGACAGCCTCATATTTGAAGAAATTGCAAATTCCTCCTCTGAAATGTCAGCAGCATTTAATCTTTCCCTGAGTGGTCAATACAGGATTCTCTCCACGATCCCCGATCCGACCACGTTTATTAAACCGAGACCCCTGCAGTGTTCTCTCCGTTACCCAGTAACCATGACATCAGGCAGCACAGAGAAGGATTGGATCAGGCTGGATCATAACATGGGGAGTGAGGGAGTAAAAATTCAACATGAATAACTTTTCATAAAATCTCTGACCATTGTAGACAGATTGTGTATGGATTAGGCAGTTTGCTGTGGATTATTTTTGTCCATGGGATGTTCGGTAATATGAACGAAATACAGGAAGTGAAGATCAACCTCTCTCAGGTAACTAAGAGGATGCAGAACACCTTTTACAAAACACAACAATTTCCGTCCCTGTAATCCCTATAAACGTACAGTATATCCTTCAGAATGAATTTGCAGTGAGTCAGAGCCTTATACCGCTGTATCACCAAACAGTACTAAATGCATTTATAATAATATGATAATAATGTTCTCACCTTTATCGGAGGTCAATGTAGCTATCATACCTGAGACACTGCAGGTCCCTAGTGTCCAGAATGGCTCTGTAAAGGACAACCGCTCAGTTGCGTCTAGCAGCATTTGCATGCCATCTCCGTCTTTGGTTTCTCTGTGTCATAGCAAATGTTTCTCTTCTTTACCCAGTGTTGACAGGAGCGACTGAGTACCCCCTCCATTCACCACAATCAAATTTACTCTGGCTTGAGTACACGTTTACTGGGGCCATGTGTTTAAGGCAAACACTTAGGGTGCTGGTTTGGTTTGTCATTGACCAATATCCACAGATATAATCCCATCAAGTTCACTGGGAGCATTTCAGATGATTCACTGTGTCCTCTATGCAGTGAATGAAAATAAGCAGAGATTTTTCTGACATTCGTATGAAGTAACTCAAGTCTCTCCCCTTGAGTTTGTGTGAGTGGGTCTGGACAAACTTACTGATGATATCATGGCAGGGTTTCACAAACAGTAAAGTTACAATGTTGACATCCACCACGCTTTAAGTATCTACAGTACAATTATAGGAGCGGTACAACTAGCTAACAAATATTGGCTGGGTCCGGATACTGTGTGTGAACGGCACACTGCTCCCTGGTTGGTTGTTGATAAACCCCTGGCTGACACCAGCCAAGCAGCCCTCCTCTGACATCACCTACAAAGAGAGAGAGCCTTAATAAAACAACCAGGACCCATGTAAATATCCAGGGCCCAACAGTGGCACACTCTGTTGGCTTACATACTGCAGGCTGTGTGGTCTTTTTGCTCCAAATTTGCTCTGAAAACTAATCATGGCCTGATAAAGCCCATGGTAAATATGGGAGAGATTGACATCCACATGTCAAAGTTTACATAGCCCGACCAAGTGTACATATAGGACAGACCAGGGAGTCAGGGGACCTGGCTGCAGTGGCTGGACCTGGGTGGGTCCAGGCTGGGGAGAGACTGACAGACCATGTGAGATACAGCCATGGAGGGGAGAGATCAGAGGAGGGCAGTGGCTGGAGTTGGGCTGTTTGGGAAATGCTAGCACTGGAAACAGCAGGGATACCCCAGGCGTTTCCCCCGTTTTCACATTTGACCACTGACAGAGAATATATAATAATATGTGTATGATAAAGGAATGATACAGACAAATAAAATGCCTCTATGTGGCCACCAAAGTAATATTTTCTTCTCTCAGGCTACCACAAATTGCATTGAAATCTTAACCAAGATAGCTGATAGCTCTTTCCGGCATACGTTCCCATCACCCTTGAAATTGCCTGATAATCCACAGCAAAGTCTGTGGTGCTAACAGGGAAGGTTAACCCCTGACTGATGTGTCTGATGTTAATCTATAGATCATTTAGGGAGAGGCACATTGGGTCAAGCCACAGATATTGCAGTGGCTATTAGTTCCTCTATCTGCCATTATTACACAGTCACATGCTCAAACATTGTGCAGGGTTGGTATGCCAGGCACAGATGCCTAGGGTAAACAGACAGGCCTGTGAGGCTTGCACAAAATATTGATCCAACAGCAGATGGGAGCCTTGATATCAGCCATTCAGTTTTTCTATGTCTGTGTAGTCTTGTTGTCTGCATGTGCTGTCGTATTATTACATAGTGTTATGTTGTGTTGTTAGTGATGCTCCAAAAGGTTTTGTATAATTTCAGCCAGTACATTTGAGAGTAGTGCTCACGAGTTAAAACTGCTTTTTTTTGCAATTCGTACAATATTTTACGAATTCCAATTCGTACACTATGTTACGAATTTGTAAGTGCTTAAGATCCCGGACTGCAACTTTATTTATATTGACATTTGTGTTTGGAAACTCATTTAGCAAGATGTTTTTCTTCCAAAATAGAAATGGTAAGTGAAGATATCTGAATGATCTCAAATCTAGCAATGCAGTGCTGAGCGGTGTGGAATTTCCTTTCACTATTGAATTGAATAAAATAAAAAAATATTGTATATTTGATTATTACTATTAGGGCCTATATGTTTGTAGGAATGAACAGATGATTGAAGCTACTGCAAAATAAACGCACCTTTAAAAATGCTTACTAGGCACACATTGATGCACTTATGCAGGCTACAAAATCATTATTTTCCAAGAACACAAGAACAGTTTTAATTTCTCTAACTGAACTTTTGCTCTTCCTTCCGTAATCCCATTCTACAGCCAGATGTTTTCTTTCCATTATAAAACACAATGGCGAAACACATGCATCAACTTCCTTTGTCAGGTTAAGCTGTGCTTAAATGCAAGATGTCATTCAGAGAGGAAAAATGGATTGAATTTTTCCATGACTTCATTCAAAGCTCCGATCCCTTTTCAGAGTCGGACTAAATTCACTTAGTTGTGAAATACCTTGGTGAAGAGAGATGGAATAATGTGGATATGGAATTATGGCTTGTCTTTTGCCAGGACAGAGATTCCAGTCCTTAAGTCCTCTTATAGAAGGGTCTAGATAGTTTCACGTATTCAAAGTCATTTGAGTGTGACGACTAATATCATGCTGTGAAATATTTAAAGATTTCTCACCCTTTTAATGGCCAGGGAAGATCATTTCTTTGCAAAGCTGACATGTAATATTGAAGCATCACGTCATCATAAAAGAAACGTATAGATGAGTTAAGAATAGCCCATCTCTCCATCTGATATGTGGAATTCTTTAGACCACCATAGGGGGTCACATATATTGTTGGACCATACCAGTGAGTGTATGCAACATTTCAGACATCTTGTCAAAATAGCATGGGCAGGATAATCCAACATTCCTCAATTGAAAAGCCTTATTGAATTATCGCTGCATATTCACGACTAATTATGTTTTTATATCAGGCTGCTCCTCCCAGCTCCCCTTGGTCCAGAGGCCCATCATGTGTGTAGGCCAGGCCCTTCCTGTGGATCAATCGCCCAGAGCTGCCTGGCCAAACACGCCATTGATGGGCCGACGCTCTGCAAAGCTTCCCCATCGCCTCCGTGGCATGCCGCCATTCAATTAGTCTTGGTCAGGGCCTGGCATTATTATTCAGAAATTAGCGATTATTTCCTTGCGCAAACACGCTGGACCGAGGTGTCATCCCTGGCGCGCCCCGCTGCTGGCTACACAAAGAGGCGGGGACTTGGAGAAGAGACCCAAGTACGGCAGGCTGCTTCCCCTGAAAGAGGGGCCTTCTCCCCTTGCTCAGTGCTGGACCTCACGGCTCCTCACAGCCTGGCCTGATAAAGTGGTATTTGCAGCATACAAAGGAGCCATCAGGCTTAACTCCCGGCACAACCCACTGCCCCCTTTCCTCACAGTGTGAAAACACAATGAGCCGGGACCTTGTCTTCATCCAAAGGTATATCACAGTAATCTGACAATACATGGTGATCAAAGTCTATTCAATGCTAATCAGGACAACAGATCAGCATTATGGTCTAATTAGAGACAGCCTAGGTCCTTCTAGTGAAATACCAAAGCATTGTCAATGGAGTAAAATAGCATGAACTCTACAGTAAACAATGGATGACTGTGAACTAGCAATAAGGCTGCTTCAGCATTTTGAAGCTGATATAACAGTCTGTGGTTTCTACAGTCCAGAATAAACACGTCTGCATGTTTCAACCTCCTGATCCACATGTTTTAACTTCTGGATCAACCTCTCTGGAGAGTTTGTGCTGTTGAAGAACCTGGCTTAACTTCACGGACCTGTTCTGTTCTGTTCTGCTCTATTCGTGCCCAGTACATCACTGGGGCCAAGCTTCCTGACACCTAGGACCTACAGTATATACTAGGCGATGTCAGAGGAAGGACCAAAAAATGGTCAATGTCCAGTCACCCAAGTCATTTACTTTTTTTTTTACACTGCTGCTACTTGCCTGTTTATTATCTATGCTTAGTCACTTTACAAATGACCTCAACTAACCTTTACCCCTGCACATTGACTCGGTACTGGTACCCCCTATATATAGCGTTGTTATTGTTACGTACATTCTGTGTGTTACTTTTTACTTGATTGATTACATTTTTTTTTTACTTTAGTAACTCCATTTCTCGAACTGCATTGCTGGTTAAGGGATGGATGCCTGATGAACAAGCCACAGGTCAAACATGGTAGAACAGCATCCCACCTCATGTTCTTTGCTGCCTCTGACTGGCTCTCTATCACCAACTACCTTAGAAATACAAAAACACATCTCCAACACATTCAGCGTTTTAAATGAGAAAAGAGATAATTAATTGAGATATTGCTATCTCTCATTAAGAAAGCACTAGATCAACTACCCACTTGCCTTCCGGGAGGGGAGGGGGGGGTCACATCGTGCCTGTAGATTTATCCCTCTAGATCTCCAGAACCTGGGTGGTCACGGCTCTTTCAAACTCTCTCTCCGGCTGCACAATACAGCCCTGCATTTAGTATACTAAGTCTACTATAACAAGGCTTCCAGCTACAGCTAATCCTATCAAAATTGACTCCTTTACAAAAACAATAAAAGCAAGTGCTGGCTAATGACAGTGATATGTTACGCATGGAATGTAGGGAAGGCAGGAATCAGTGTGTGATGGAAATGCTAAGCGTGGAACCAGGACATCCTTCCACCTGGGCCTAAGACAACAACGCGTTTTTTTAGATTCACCAATGTTTAGATACTCCTTAGCTACCAAAATAAAGGCCAGATGCGCAGGCGGATCGTCGTGTGGCAACATGTACACGACGAAAGACTCGACAGACGCCGCTCTGATAGAAGACTTTCCCTTTCAGACAGGGCACACAAAGATGCGTTAACCCTTTCGCTTTGACAGAATGTACAAGCACATCACTCTATTAGTCATCACCCCACGAGAAAACATGCCAACATTAACGCTTCTTTCTCGTTCAATGTTATTAGGTCATCTCAGTATGTAGAAGAGCAGACCCAAGACATTTTATCAGCCCAGCTTCACATCTGGCAGCTAGCATTACAAGACAAACCTGGGGTTAAACAGGAGCCATCACAGACGTCAGACAGACTACAGACATTTTGGGCCCAATAGGAGATGCGCTTTTTACCTCCAAAAATAGCAGTATGACCCCTAGGCACCAGCTAGTGCACCCCCCTCCCTAACTTCCTTGTAGTTTGTGATGGTCCTGTTGAGGTCAGCTCAGTGCATGACCCCCACCCCCAGTCCCACACACAGGCAGCCAAGAAAAAAGACCCACATCAGTGTGGCCGTATCAATGTCACCGCTTTGTGAGCAAGTCTTTCAGAGTACATGGAGTGGCTTCAGCATCAATGAGATCAATAGAAGGGTTGATTGTGTAGGAGACACTGACACACAGGGATACACAGGCAATGCAGACGGGACTGAGATAGAGCTGGTGAGACTCACCATGTTGTGAGATCTCTATAATTAATATATATTTATATATATACAAAAATAGATATACAAAAACAGATATACAAAGTTAAATATATATAACAATATATATACAATATACAGAATATATTAAAATGGTGCAAAAACAAAACATAGGCTATTTATTTTTCTCTCGTTCCATAAATGTCTCCACTGAATAAACAGTACATTAGTAGCTCCGTATACCTTGTAATAGTCTTTTCCAACCCCTATCTTTACTCAAAAACTGCTAATATTTACGTACAGCAAATTCATTGGTTAATTGTCCATAATCAGTTGAGTATATTTCATTGTCTTAATATTGGATATTGATGTACCGTATCATGTTATAGGATTTGTAAGAATGTCTCAGTTTCCTGTGTACTCTGCTGATCCCGACCTCTCCTGGCTGTGACCTCAGTCTTCTAGGTACACGGTGCTGGACAGGTCAGCTCTATTGATTTCCTATTCATTCTTGGCTCAGTGGAGACTGTCAACTCAAAACGAAGTCCTTGACCACAGAATAACCTACACTTTTTTCCCCCACTCTCCATTCTATTTGGGTCAATATGAAATAACACTGTCACTCACAGACAGTGGTGAGAAAAGTACCCAATTGTCATAGTTGAGCAAAAGTAAAGGTACATTAATAGAAAATGACTCAAGTAAAAGTGAATGTCACCCAATAAAATATTACTTAAGTATCATAAGTAAGGGTATAAATCATGTCAAATTTCTTATATTAAGCAAACCGGCACCATTTTCTTGTTTTTTATTTAATTTAAATTTACGGATAGCTAGGAGCACACTCCAGCACTGAGACATAATTTACAAATGACGCATTTGCACTTAGTGAGTCCACCAGATCAGAGGCAGTAGGGATGACCAGGGATGTTCTCTTGATAAGTGCCTGCATTGGTCCATTTTTAAGTCCTGCTAAGCATTAAAAATGTAACGATTACTATTGGGGTTCAGGGAAAATGTATGAAGTAAAAAGTACAGTATTTTCTGTAGGAATGCAGTGAAGTAAAAGTAAAAGTTGTCAAAAATATAAATAGTGAAGTACAGATACCCCAGTAGTACTTTACAGTAATTTTACTTAAGAACTTTACACCACTGCTCACAGATAACACAAAAGGCCCAGTACTATGATGTTGTAACCGGAAGGTTATGTACCTCTATAGCCATATACAGTATTGAGTAAAATGCTAATTTCCTTCTTCATCACTATCACTTAGATGTTACATTGTTATCTAATGTATGGTAACCACAGGTGAATATATCATTACTAAAAACCTGAGACCACCATGTTTGCTAGTCTTCAGAAGTTGCTCTTGCTTCTTTTAATAAGAGAAAAGCCCAGACCTAATTTGCTATCATCAGGTTCCTTTGTCAGACCTGGGACTGGTATTTGGGAATAATCCTCTTCCATAGATAGAATATAGTCTCAACAGGCAGCGACAGGACTCTGTCAAAACCTTCCCAGAGACGATCCTTTGTGCCCTATATCATGTTCAAGGTTGAATCATTTCTTCTTCATGGCCAATATGAGATTTGGCGACTCAAGCTAGTTGTTTTTGCACATGCAAATCCGCTATATGCATTCAGAGTTCTGGGAAACAGACAAGATGGAGAATGGGACCTCAGTTGTAGGATCTCTTTTATGTATTTTATCCAAATTGGAAGCTTACTTCCAAAGCCTAACTTAATTATCCCTAAAATAAAACTATAGTAGCATCAAATATTTTTGTTAAACTTTAACGATACAAACTTAACTTGACATTTTGGACTAATCCACTATGTAATGATCTGCTCTGATTTTCATATTTTTGAAATTGAATCTAGATAAGATGTTTTATTGTCACACACACACTGAATAGGTGCAGGGAAATGTGTCGTTTTACAGGGTCAGCCATAGTAGTACGACGCCCCTGGAGCAAATTAGCTCGCTCACCTTTTTGTCTTGGGTATTCAAACCAGCGACCTTTCGGTTACTGGCCCAACGCTCTAACCGCTTGGCTACCAGCTGCCAAATCTGTGAATAGTTTCCTTTACTGTATATTGAAAGTTTCTAGTTGTCCTTCCAAAAATGCCATGTATAATGTCATGCATAATATGTGCCAATATGACCTTAATTTGCCGAGCTGGCATGGGTGTCAACAGAGGGGTAAATAGCAAGTTGCAAATAGCCATTGATTGTTTAGATACTCCAGGTGACAGCTTGTCAGTGGAAGGAACTTCTGTTTACACCTCAAATTTCAGAGAATGTTGTGGGTGCATTAAATACTATTGATGCATTACAAAAGTGTTTTGGCTATAAAAAAAGGATGTCATTTTTGAAGATGAGCATTTAATTAACATTAAAATAATAAAAAGCTGAAACTTAATGGTGATTGTTTTTCAAAATACATCATATACTGTATATTCTTTACAATTATTACTGTAAAATGATATAGATAAGTGACCAATATCACCTCTCTAACTGATCTCTGCCTACAGCTGGATATAACTTGTAGAATTGAGGGGGAAGGCTGTTTTAAATATATCCCTTGATTTGTGTTTTGTTTTGTTGGTTGTCACATTTAACAGATGGAATTAGATGGCTCTCCTATATAGCAGAACACAGTACAAAGCGTGTTGTTTAAATGCAAATTAGTCAATATATTTACAAGATATTTGAGGAACTTTATTCAGGGGTTTGATGTAGACAATCCTTTTGTTCGTTAAAATGTCCAAACTATTCAAGAGATTTATTTTGTTCTTATATTTGGAATGCATTAAGTTCTGAAAAATGTCTGTCATGGCTGACAATGAAGGGTAATAGATGTTAGCATTGATGGTAAAGAGGACAAAAAGAAACAGCTCTCCATTGCGCACAAACTGCCTGGCACCACTAAAAATGAATCCATTTACTTCAAATTGTTTACTTTGTACTTTTGGCTGTAAAGGAAAGAAAAACCTTCAATTCATGACCAGGAGCCAAGGCCTCAGCTTCCCTTTCATTTGCCACGTTTTTAAAAACTCACACGCCAAACGCCCTGGCAGCCAGCGCCGACAATAAGCGAGGGAAGAGAAAAGAGGGAGCGAGGAGACAAAACCAAACACAAAAACAGTAACATCTGCAGGCGCTTTCAGCCAGACAGTTTGATGTGAATAACTCAGCACTGCGTGCCCTGACCTCAACGAACAAAGGAGAGATGCCTCAGGAGCAGAGCGGGACAACCCGGGAGGCAAGGCGAGAGACCGAAGAGGGCCCTACTCGTTTCAGGAAGCTGGATTTATTGTCCCCAGCCCAGGCGAAGAGGTGCCACCAGGGCACCAGGCACTGCATGCCACTTGGACTGTCATAGTTTCAGCACAAAGATTGCTGCTTGACAAATGAAGCAGAGCCGTGCTGGAATAAAACATACATTTTAGATCAGTGAACTGGGATCACCATGCCATATGAATGCAGATCAGGGTCAGACAGATAACTATAGGAGCGTCTGTTAAATAGATTAGTAAATGTATAGATAGATCAATGCATGGGGACGAATGAATATTTACCGATCTCGCTGAAGAACGTAAATGCAGATACTGATTTATTTTGCCTAACCAAAGTTTAAAAAAAAGGCAAATTCTTCCCCTCCAAATCAAAGAGAAGTATAACAAAGAAACTGTTTACTTCAAGACTTAAATCTTACAAGTTCCTAATCCTTCTGAAGTCCACATGGGACCTTTGGTCTCCATGGCAACGCCGGAGCATTCAACCAAGTGATTGCCTCCAATGAATTTCAGATAAGACGAAATGGAAGTGAATTGATGTGATTTTAATGCAGAAGTGAGCGTGGAGGGGAGGTCCACTCGGTTCATATTTGAATAAAGCAAACAGAGCAGACAAAAGGCTGACAGACGTAAATGACATTGTCAGTACAAAAATGATCAGCCAGTTTACAATCTGTTTGCTCATGTAGAACAAACAGAATGTGTGTGGCATCCCCTGGCTTTGTGAATGGCAGAGCCTGTGGCAGGCAGCGGGAGAACAGCAGATATCAGCTCCCCCTGCAGACCTGCTACAATTAGATAGCAATTTGACAGGCACACTCAAAATGTCAGGATGTTGTTTTCTAGCAAGGGCATGTTTTTTTTGCAGAGGAAAGGAAGTACATAGATTGGTCTTTAAAAGAACCAAGATGCTGTGACCTCCAGGCAGGGGACTTGCAGGGTGGGATATCAGAGACATGGTGGGAGACGCATTCCAAACAACCGACCCTCAGTTACCTAGCAAGGGCTCGAACCAAGGTCCCCTTTCTCTCCCCTCCTTTGGTGGTATCGGACGAACAGGGGGTTCCTCCTTAAACACAGCAACTTTAGGCCTGTTCCTCCCTCCTTCCCTTTGTTGTGTTTTGTCACTTGTTTTGAGCTTGTTAACTTCTCAATAGCCGTGCAGACACCAGCAGCTGCCGAGCTCGCGAAGGGCCGCAAGGCATCAATTTTACCCCGAGGACAAGGCGTGAAAACAGGCGCCGCTTGCAGTTGACAGGACCTTGAACCTCCCCACTGTATCGCTGTCACTCAGCATGGCCAAGCAGCAGGCCAACAATATGAGTCCAGTCAATACCCAGACTAGACAGTGGCCTTATGGCTGTGTGGTGTTCTGACTCAATGAGGTCTCAAACTCATACGCTGAAGGAGAGAAAACAGAATAAGAAAACTACAACTTCTATTATTTTTTGGGTCCGCTTGTGGATTTCATCCATAGGGCCTTCTGTGTCGGATGTCGTTGTGGGTGGCATTGTAGAAATGATACATCATTCAGTTGCTGCTGCATGTCTAAACTACTTGATATGGAAAAGGCATCAGCTTATTTTTACTGAGTTTGTGTTGGTTGAAATAGCCTCCTTGAGAATAAAGGAACACAGGGACACTGAAAGGAAAACTTGCACTGAAAGTGAACAACGAAAATGTATACTGTCTAAAAAAAGAGAACCTGTGTACAACCATGAAAGTAGAAGAAATTGACAGTGGTTACAATCCACTGTTGTATTGCCCAATGACAAGAGCATGTCTGACACTGATGGATAGACAGATCTGAAACCACCAGACAATGTCAGTTAAATCCTGTCCAGGGATGTGGTGTGTCAAGGGACAAAGTGTCTTAAAACAGTGTGTCATGGTGTTAATTGATATTACTCCCATCATTCCCCTCACTGTTCTGTGAGCCCCCCAGGCCCGCTCACAGGCTGTGGAGATGCTATTTAGTCTTATTAAAAAGTTGTTTGATTACCGGGGCCTGGAATGGCAGTCGTGGAAAGGTCTGGGCAGAAGCAGATAAAAGGTGAAGGATAAATAGGCAAAAAGACGGGTGATTGCCAGTCAGGCACTAGAGCATCAAAACACACCAATTTCTCAGCAAAGTTGATCCAATTATTGTCAGCCGCTCACAGATAGCTACAATGCTTTACTCCTTTCATTCCCTGCTAAATTGGTCTTCCCCTTTTTGCCGATACGGCAATCGGTCATAAAGGGCCAGCCATCATTAGTGCTGTTTGAATTGGAGCCCTGTAGTGTTTGGTTAAGAGGGTAAATGCAAATTTAATGAAAGAATAAGTCCGCATTTACATATCAGCCCAAGCTCACATGGGGAATGTAAACATTCTGTTTATCTCGAGTGTCGTTTTATGATTTCAGTAGAATATAAAACCGACCTTGGCCCAGTCAGTGCAAAAGACCAAGGAAATGTACTGTTGTCAAAACACAATTTGTTCAAGTAGAACTTGTCAACAAATCCCCTTTAACTCAGCAAATAGGATACGGATATCAGGGTTGCCGGAAATCCACCCCTGAACCCAAATGCTGCCAAATCAATTTTCCTTTTATGAATTTGCACTTTCAAAACTCGACTAATTAAGTGCATTGAAATAAAATCACCACCACAATTCATGCTTTAGAAATGAATACATTTGTACCATTTATACGTTTTTCTCTTATATGTCTTACATACATTTTTTGGGGGGGGATTACCTTTTTTGGTGGACACTAAGTCGATGGTAATATTCAAATAATTACAATTGTATCCAGTGTAGGTCCTGAACATACAAGTTTTATACATTACCCACTTGAGGGTAAATAATCAACATGTATTCTACAAGACTTAACAGATAACTCACCAATGACTATTTTTCCGACTAGTAATTTTCAAACAATCTACAGTAATGCCCAATTATAATGCCATGTTCATACAGATGGATCTCCCTGTATATATCCACACTGACCAAGGCAGACATTTATGTCGATGAACGTCCCTCCCTATAATTACAGTAAGTCGCGACAAAGCTACCACTCTCCTCAGCTGTAACAAAGGCATTCCTCTCTTTCTCCCTCTTTTTCTTGCGCTGAGTCTGAACAAACAGCATGCTCTCTATATCCTCCTAGTCCCGCTGAACGAAACACATTACAGCAGCATTTCACAATCAGATCACACACTGCATGGTGACGATGCACCTGACCAGGACCAGTAACCAATCAGATATGCATTTTATTAGTCTGAAAGCAAAACATTATCAATAGAATCATGTAAATCTTTTTTTAAGTACATTTGGATAATACAAATGCCTTTGTCTTTTGAAATTATAATCAGTTGACTTCAAAACAATTTAGCTGAAATTGTGCCTATATCAGGGTGGTTTTTTGTCCCTGAATTATACAGTAGCACTTGGACTGCATTAGCTCCTGAAAATGAAGCAAAATGCTGCCATCTATGGCTGTGTTTCAAGCTATGCTGAATGCAGACCCTTCTTCCCAAACAAAGATGAAACGTGTATGGTTAAGTTATTAGCATCTTAACGTCATCAGTGTGGAGTTTTCTTAGTACATATTTCGGTGGAGTTTGTTGTCTTCATTATCTTTCTGATAGCTAAGATGTTGCCTTGTTTTTTTGGCTGATGGTATTTGAATTTAAAAGAAAGGAGATGATTGGAAAGTTAAATGCTTTTCCAAGTGGGCATCTGGTGGTAATATCCTTTAATAAGCAACCCAATTCTGCACAGATCAGGGGTTCTGTCAGAGATTTCTTCACCACCTGCTGTATACATACGCACATCAAAAAGAGAGCCATCCTTTTTGTGTCTCATCACTTCTTTGTCTTTCCAGACCTTCAACCACATCACAGCCTCATTGTCTGAAACAGACAACTGACATAGAGTGAAGCTGTAACTAGCCCAGTGTGCAGATGTACTACTCTCATATGATTTTGGATACATTAACTCTCCCCAAACTGATCGATGACTGAAGCTGAAGTCTTATTGATAAGGTGGTGATGTATTTTCAGCATAGTAGAATTCAGACACAATAACACGCTACATATAGCTGCCAGACAGGGATAGCAGGTTGGCGGCTGGCTAGAAGACAGCCAGATGTCAGGGGTTCTATAGCTAAGGCTTGAACCAGGCCTTCGTCGGCACTGGGCCTTTATGCAGCTCCCTGTCTGTCTGATGCTCAGGTCCCTTCTGGCAACCCAAAGGCTTTACTGGTGAGGAGACACGATCTGGCCCGTCTGTCACCCTATGCATCATATTCTACACAGCCATACATACAATAGGCCATTAATCCATGTCTCCTGAGGTAAAACAGACAGACAGACAGATGATGGAACCACTAGTATGTATGACAGTCACTGGCCCAAAATTTGATGTCACTGAAACATTGACACACTTACTGAACTCCTGCAGACTCCTTTATGGCCAGGTGTTCAGAGAGTTCATTTGCTCAGCACATTATCAACTGGTGTTTACAATCAAATAGAGAACGAGTTTATGTAATGCATTTATTTAAACAGGCCCGATGAGAAAATGGATCATTCTTATAACTTCTTATGGCTGGGGGGCAGTATTGAGTAGCTTGGATGAATAAGTTGCCCAAAGTAAATGGCCTGCTCCTCAGTCTCAGTTGCTAATATATGCATATTATTATTAGTATTGGATAGAAAACACTCTAAAGTTTCTAAAACTGTTTGAATGATGTCTGTGAGAATAGCAGAACTCATATGGCAGGCAAAATCCTGAGGAGAAATCAAAACAGGAAGTCAGAAATCTGAGCTTTGTATGTATTCACCAGAGTCCTCAATGAAATCCCCTTGAGATATTAATGATGTTGCACTGCCTAGGGGTTCCACTAGATGTCAACCATCCATAGAAATTTGAATGAGACTTCTACAGTGTTGTGGTAGTGAATGAGAGCAGAATCTATCAGGTGTCTGGCAGTCAGCCATTTTCTGATCACACTTATTCCTCATGGTATCCACTTGTGTTCCATTGCTCATGTAGACACGAAGGAATACTCCGGTTGGAACTTTATTGAAGCTATATGTTAAAAACATCCTAATGATTGATTCTGTACTTAGTTTGAAATGTTTCTTCGACCTGTAATATAACTTTTTGAAGTTTTTGTCCGATGTAACGCTGACCAGAATGAGCGTTTGGATATGTATACCAAACGCGCTAACAAAAGAAGGTATTTGGACATAAATAACAGACATTATCAAACAAAAAAAATATTATTGTGGACCTGGGATTCCTGGAGTACTTTCTGATGTAGATCATCAAAGGTAAGGGAATATTTATCATGTAATTACTTGTTTATGTTGACGCCATCATTGCGGCTATTGTGACGTTTACTTCTGAGCGTCTCAGATTATTGCATGGGTTTCTTTTTCCATAAAGTTTTTTTGAAGCGGTTGCATTAAGGAGAGGTATATCTATAATTCCATGTGTATAACTTGTATTATCATCTACATTTATGATGAGTATTTCTGTTGAATGATGTGGCTATGCAAAATCACTGGATGTTTTTGCAACTAGTGAATGTAACGCGCCAATGTAAACTCATATTTTGATAAATATGAACTTTATCAAACAAAACATACATGTATTGTGTAACATGAAGTCCTATGAGTGTCATCTGATGAAGATGATCAAAGGTTAGTGATTCATTTTATCTATTTGTGGTTTTTGTGACTCTGGCTGGAAAATCTTTTGCTGGAAAAATGACTGTGTTTTTCTGTGGCTATGTGGTGACCTAACATAATCGTTTGTGGTGCTTTTGCTGTAAAGCATATTTGAAATTGGACACTGTGGTAGGATTAACAACAAGATTAACTTTAAAATGGTATGAGATACATGTATGTATGCCGTTAACGGGATTGAAGCCATAAAACGTTTTAAGGATACTTTACATTGCAAACATCATATATTGCCACCCCCATTTCCTACATGTAGGGTCTATCTTTAACCAAAGCCTTAAGGATTGTGTGTCCACAGGCGTGGAAGGAAGCTAAAGCAGTTTGGTTGCCTAAAAATAGTAAAGCACCCTTTGCTGGCTCTAACAACCGCCCAACAGTTCGCTGCTTGTTCTTTTATTTTTATTTTTGGGGTGTAGATCAGCTTTAATATTGCAGATAGATTGTAGCTTCCATCAATGTAATTTGTATTTGTATTTTGTATTTATGCCAAAGCAGCAGCTACTCTTCCTGGGGTTCAGCAAAATTAAGGCAGTTTATACAATTTAAAAAATATTACAAAACATACATAGATTGCACAACATCGTGTGCCCTCAGGTCCCTACTCCACCACTACCACATATCTACAGTACTAAATCCATGTGTATGTATGGTGCGTATGTTATCGTGTGGGTGTGTGTGTGTGCGTGTGTCTGTGCCAATGTTTGTGTTGCTTCACCGTCCCTGCTGTTCCATAAGGTGTTTTTTTATCTGTTTTTTAAATCTAATTTTAGTGCTTGCGTCAATGACTTGATGTGGAATAGAGTTCCATGTAGTCATGGCTCTATGTGGTACTGTGTGCCTTCCATAGTCTGTTCTGGACTTTGGGACTGTGAAGAGACATGGCATGTCTTATGGGGTATGCATGGGTGTCCGAGCTGTGTGCCAGTAGTTTAGACAGACAGCTCGGTGCATTCAACATGTCAATACCTCTCAATTATAAAAGTAGTGATGAAGTCAATCTCTCCTCCACTTTCAGCCAGGAGAGATTGACATGCATATTATTAATATTAGCTCTTTGTATACATCCAAGGGACAGCCGTGCTGTCCTGTTCTGAGCCAATTACAATTTTCCCAAGTCCTTTTTTTGTGGCACCTGACCACACGACTGAACAGTACTCAAGGTGCGACAAAACTAGGGCCTGTAGGACCTGCCTTGTTGATAGTGTTGTTAAGAAGGCAGAGCATCGCTTTATTAGACACAGACTTCTCCCCATCTTAGCTACTACTGCATCAATATGTTTTGACCATGACAGGTTACAATCTAGGGTTACTCCAAGCAGTTTAGTCATCTCAACATGCTCAATTTCCACATTTATTGCAAGATTTAGTTGAGGTTTAGGGTTTAGTGAGTGTTTTGGCTTTTAGTTTTAGACATATTTAGGGCTAACTTATTCCTTGCCACCTACTCTGAAACTAACTGCACCTCTGTTGAGTGTTGCAGTCATTATATTTGAGAGGCTTCCATTAAAGAACACCCTCTGTGTTCTGTTAGACAAGTAACTCTTTATCCACATTATAGCAGGGGGTGTAAAGCCATAACACATAAATTTTTCCAGCAGCAGTCTATGATCGATAATGTCAAAAGCTGCACTGAAGTCTAACAAGACAGCCCCCTCATCAATTTCTCTCAGTCAATCATCAGTCATTTCTGTAAGTGCTGTACTTGTTGAGTGTCCTTCCCTATAAGCATGCTGAAATTCTGTTGTCAATTTGTTTACTGTGAAATAGCTTTGTAACTGGTCAAACACAATTTTTTCCAGAGGTTTACTAAGGGTTGGTAACAGACTGATTGGTCAGCTATTCTAGCCAGTATAGGGGTTTTTACTATTCTTGGGTAGCGGAATTACATTAGCTTCCCTCCAGGCCCGAGGGCACAGACTCTCTAGTAGGCTTAAATTGAATATGTGGCAAATAGGAGTGGCAATATCATCTGCTATTATCCTCAGTAATTTTCCATCCAGACTGTCAGACCCTGGTGGCTTGTCATTGTTGATAGACAACAATAATTTTTTCACCTCTTCCACACTGACTTTACGGAATTCAAAAGTACAATTCTTGTCTTTCATAATTTGGTCCGATATATTTGGATGTGTAGTGTCAGAGTTTGTTGCTGGCATGTCATCCTAAATTTGCTTATCTTGCCAATGAAAATGTCATTAATCCCACCAAAGTGTCCGATTTCAAATAGGCTTTACAGCAAAAGCACCACAAACGATTATGTTAGGTCAGAGCCAAGCCATAGAAAAACACAGCCATTTTCCCAGCCAAAGAGAGGAGTCACAAAAAGCACAAATAGAGATAAAATTAATCACTACCCTTTTATGATCTTCATCAGATGACACTCATAGGACTTCATGTTACACAATACATGTATGTTTTGTTCGATAAAGTGCATATTTATATAAAAAAAACTCAGTATACTTTGGCGCGTTATGTTCACTAGTTCCAAAAACATCCGGTGATATTGCAGAGAGCCACATCATTTTACAGAAATACTCATTATAAATGTCGATGAAAATACAATTGTTAGACATGGAAATATAGATACACTTCTCCTTAATGCAACCGCTGTGTCAGATTTCAAAAAAGCTTTACGGAAAAAGCAACCATGCAATAATCTGAGTACAGCTTTCAGACAACAAAGCAGCCAACATTAGTCACCATATTGATATCCAACATTAGTCATAAATAGCATTATCAATATTCACTTACCTTTGATGATCTTCATCAGAATGCACTCCCAGGAATCCCAGTTCCACATTAAATGTTTGATTTGTTCGATAATGTCCATAATTTTTGTCCAAAGAGCTACTTTTGTTAGCACGTTTGGTAAACAAATCCAAAGTCATGAAGCGCATTCCCTAGGTGCAGACGAAATGTGAAAAAGTTCCGTTACTGTCCGTAGAAACATGTCAAACGATGTATGGAATCAATCTTTAGGATGTTTTTAACATAAAACTTCAATAATATTCCAACCGGAGAATTGTTTGTCTTCAGAAAAGCAAAGTAACGCAGCTACCTCTCATGTGAAATGCGCGTGACCAGCTGGCAGACCTCTGACTCATTCCTCTCTCATTCGGTCCCACTTCACAGTAGAATCCTCAAACAAGTTTCTAAAGATGGTTGACATCTAGTGGAAGCCTTAGGAAGTAGAACATAACCAATATCCCACTGTGCATTCAATAGGGGCTGGGTTGAAAATCGACCAACCTCAGATTTCCCACTTCCTGTTTGGATTTCTTCGCAGGTTTTTGCCTGCCATATGAGTTCTGTTATACTCACAGACATCGTTCAAACAGTTTTAGAAACTTCAGAGTGTTTTCTATCCAATACTAATAATAATATGCATATATTAGCAACTGGGACTAAGGAGCAGGCAGTTTACTCTGGGCACCTCTGGGCACCTTTCATCCAAGCTACTCAATACTGCCCCTGCAGCCATAAGAAGTTAAAGTAGTTTACAATATCAGTGGGCTTTGTGATGAATCTGATTCAATGAATGAAGGAGCCGAGTTGGCTTTTTTCCCCAAAATGTCATTTAAGGTGACCCAAAAATGTTCACTATCATTCTTTATATAATTTATCTTTGTTTCATAGTTGGTGTTTATTTAATTTTTATTTAGTTTAGTCACATGATTTCTTAATTTGCAGTATGTTTACCAATCCATTGGGCTGCCAGACTTAATTGCCATACCTTTTGCCTCATCCCTTTCAACTTCAACCATACCATTTTTCAATTCCTCAACAATCCAAGGGGATTTAAAAGTTTTACAGTCATTTTCTTAATGGGTGCGTGCTTATTAGTAACTGGAATAAGTAGTTTCATAAATGCTTTAAAGCGAATATCTGCAGCATTAGTTAAGATGTGATCAATACATGTTGATGATTTAATTTCTGTGCTGTTTGTAACTACCCTGGTAGGGTACATACATACATACATACATACATACATACATACATACATACATACATACATACATACATACATACATACATACATACACACACTACCATTCAAAAGTTTGGGGTTACTTAGAAAAGTCCTTGTTTTGAAAGAAAAGCACATTTTTTGTCCGTTAAGATAACATCAAATTGATCAGAAATAAAGTGTAGACATTGTTAATGTTGGAAATGACTATTGTAGCTGGAAACAGCTGGGTTTTTTATGGAATATTTACATAGGCGTACAGAGGCCCATTATCAGCAACCATCACTCCTGTGTTCCAATGGCACATTGTGTTAGCTAATCCAAGTTTATAATTTTAAAAGGCAAATTGACCATTAGAAAACGCTTTTACAATTATGTTATCACAGCTGAAAACTGTTGTTCCGATTAAAGAAGCAATAAAACTGGCCTTCTTTAGACTAGTTGAGGATCTGGAGCATCAGCATTTGTGTGTTCGGTTACAGGCTCAAAATGGCCAGAAACAAATAACTTTCTTCTGAAACTCGTTAGTCTATTCTTGTTCTGAAAAATGAAGGCTATTGCATGCGAGTAATTGCCAATATGTTTAAGATGAGGGAGAAGATGATTATTTTTTTTATGAGCATGGCCTTATTTCTATTACAGCATATTGGATGGCTGTCATTCATATTCCATTCACCCAGCTCAATGTAACATTTATAGGTTTTAGGCTACTACATGATACTAAAATGTTCCCTGTACCCATCATGAGGTTGCTACAACCTAGCCTATGAATGAAAGTTTACAACGTAGGTGCACAGGTTGAGAGAATATTGAGCAATCAAGGTGACAGACAGTGACACATTCAATACCGCCTTGCACACTCTTGCCTGCATGTAGCTGATCTAGTGTGTAATCATTAGTCCAACAGTTGCAAATGAGAGTTTCTTTTGGACAAATTTAGGTATGTTTATCCCCGTTTTGTTTGCTTCCTTTTGAGAATTGTTTTCAATTGATTTGGTTGAAATGATCACAAGCAAACAGTTCACTCTCATAGCAGCCACATCAAAACAACATGATCAATTTGCTTGTTGTATATATAAATCTCTTTCTCGCTCTCTCTTCTCCGTAATTTTGGAAGAAATGTATTTGTTCAAAGTTCAACTATTCTCTTTTTCTCTCTTTGAGTCAACTACTCAACAGACAACAAAGGGAATGCACTGCACTTCTAGCTTGATGTAGCTTATGCTTTCAGTATTACTGTAGATTCATTCTCTGGTCCTTTGATTGAGTGAACAACATGTCAGTTCATGCTGCAAGATCTCTGATAGGTTCATTTTATCCTCCCGATTCCTGCTTACAAGCATAAATTAAAGCAGGAAGCACCAGTGACTAGATCAATAAAAAAGTGGTCAGATGAAGCAGATGCTAAGCTACAGGACTGTTTTGCAAGCACAGACTGGAATATGTTCCGGGATTCCTCCAATGGCATTGAGGAGTACACCACATCAGTCATTGGCTTCATCAATATGTGCATTGATGACATCATCTCCACAGAGACCGTACATACATACCCCAAACAGAAACCATGGATTACAGGCAGCATCTGCACTGAGCTAAAGGCTAGAGCTGCCTCTTTCAAGGAGCGGGACTCTAACCCAGAAGCTTATAAGAAATCTGACAGAGGAGAAACCCTCAGACGAACCATCAAACATGCAAAGCGTCAATACAGGACTAAGATCGAGTCGTACTACACCAGCTCTGACGCTTGTCAGATGTGGCAGCGCCTGCAAACCATTTCAGACTACAAAGGGAAGCACAGCCAAGTGTTGCCCAGTGACACGAGCCCGCCGGACGAGCTAAACTACTCTATGCCCGCTTCGTGGCAAATAACACTGAAACATGCATGAGAGCACCAGCTGTACGGGAAGACTGTGAGATCACGCTCGCCGCAGCCGTGTGAGTAAGACCTTTAGACAGGTCAACATTCACAAGGCCGCGGGAACAGATGGATTACCAGGACGTGTACTGCGAGCATGCGCTGACCAACTAGCAACTGTCTTCACTGACATTTTCAACCTCTCTCTGTCCGAGTCTGTAATACCAACATGTTTTAAGCAGACCACCATAGTGCCTGTGCCCCAAAACACTAAGGTAATCTACCTAAATGACTACCGACCCACAGCATTCATGTCTGTAGTGATAAAGTGCTTTGAAAGGCTGGTCATGGCTCACATCAACACCATCATCCCAGAACCCACTCCAATTTGCATATCGCCCCAACAGATCCACAGATGATGTAATCTCTATTGCACTCCACACTGCCCTTTCCCACCTGGACAAAAGGAACACCTATGTGAGAATGTTATTCATTGACTACAGCTCAGCGTTCAAAACCATAGTGCCCTCAAAGCTCATCAATAAGCTAAGGACCCTGGGACTAAACACCTCTCTCTGCAAATGGAGCCTGGACTACCTGACGGCCCGCCCCCAGGTGATAAGGGTAGGTAACAACACATCTGCCACGCTGAAACTCAACACAGGGGCCCCTCAGGGGAGTGTGCTCAGTCCCCTCCTGTACTCCCTGTTCACTCATGACTGCACAGCCAGGCATGACTCCAACACCATCATTAAATTTGCCGATGACACAACAGTGGTAGGCATGATCACCGTCAACAACGAGACATCCTATAGGGAGGAGGTCAGAGACCTGGCCATGTGGTGCCAGGACAACAACCTCTCACTCAACATGATCAAGATAAAGGAGATGATTGTGGACTACAGGAAAAAGAGGACAGAGCACGCCCCATTGTCATCGACGGGGCTGCAGTGGAGCAGGTTGAGAGCTTCAAGTTCCTTGGTGTCCACATCACCAGCAAGCTAACATGGTCCAAGCACACCATGTCAGTCGTGAAGCAGGCACGACAAAACCTATTCCCCCTTAGGGGACTGAAAAGATTTGGCATGGGTCCTCAGATACTCAAAAGGTTCTACAGCTGCTCCATCAAGAGCATCCTGACTGGTTGCATCATTGCCTGGTATGGTAACTGCTCGGCCTCCGACCACAAGGCACTACAGAGGGTAGTGCGAACGGCCCAGTACATCACTAGGGTTAAGCTTCCTGCCGTCCAGGACCTCTATACCAGGCGGTGTCAGAGGAAGGCCCTGAAACTTGTCAGACTCCAGCCAATGTAGTCATAGACTGTTCTCTCTGATACCACATGGCAAGAGGTAATGGAGTGCCAAGTCTAAGTCCAAGAGGCTTCTAAACAGCTTCTACCCCCTATCCATTAGACTCCTGACCATCTAGTCAAATGGCTACCCAGACTATTCACATTGCCCTCCTCCCCTTTCCACACCACTGCCACTCTATGTTGTCATGTATGCATAGTCACTTTAATTAACTCTACCTACAGTCGTGGCCAAAAGTTTTGAGAATGACACAAATATTATTTTCCACAAAGTCTGCTGCTTCAGTGTCTTTAGATATTTTTGTCAGATGTTACTATGGAATACTGAAGTATAATTACAAGCATTTCATACGTGTCAAAGGCTTTAAATTACAATGACATGAAGTTGATGCAAAGAGTCAATATTTGCATTATTGACCCTTCTTTTTCAAGACCTCTGTAATCTGCCCTGGCATGCTGTCAATTAACTTCTGGGCCATATCCTGACTGATGGCAGCCCATTCTTGCATAATAAATGCTTGGAGTTTGTCAGAATTTGTGGGTTTTTGTTTATCCACCCGCCTCTTGAGGATTGACCACAAGTTCTCAATGGGATTAAAGTCTGGGGAGTTTCCTCGCCATGGACCACAAAAAAATCAATGTTTTTTTCCCCGAGCCACTTAGTTATCACTTTTTCCTTATGGCAAGGTGCTCCATCATGCTGGACAAGGCATTGTTCGTCACCAAACGGTTCCTGGATGGTTGGGAGAAGTTGCTCTCGGAGGATGTGTTGGTATCATTATTTATTCATGGCTGTGTTCTTCTCGACTGAGAAGCAACCCCACAAATGAATGGTCAACGGATGCTTTACTCTTGGCATGACACAGGACTGATGGTAGCTCTCACCTTGTCTTCTCCAGACAAGCTTTTTTCCGGATGCCCCAAACAATCGGAAAGGGGATTCATCAGAGAAAATGACATTACCCCAGTCCTCAGTAGTCCAATCCCTGTACCTTTTGCAGAATATCTGTCCCTGATGTTTTTCCTGGAGAGAAGTGGATTCTTTGCTGCCCTTCTTGACTCCAAGCCATCCTCCAAAAGTCTTCGCCTCGCTGTGTGCAGATGAACTCACACCTGCCTGCTGCCATTCCTGAGAAAGCTCTGTACTGGTGGTGCCCCAATCCCGCAGCTGAATCATCTTTAGGAGACGGTCATGGCGCTTGCTGGACTTTCTTGGGCGCCCTGAAGCCTTCTTCACAACAATTTAACCACTTTCCTTGAAGTTCTTGATGATCTGATAAATGGTTGATTTAGGTGCAATCTTACTGGCAGCAATATCCTTGCCTGTGAAGCCCTTTTTGTGCAAAGCAATGATGACGGCACATGTTTCCTTGCAGGCAACCATGGTTGACAGAGGAAGAACAATGATTCCAAGCACCACCCTCCTTTTGAAGCTTCCAGTCTATTATTCGAACTCAATCAGCATGACAGAGTGATCTCCAGCCTTGTCCTCGTCAACACTCACACCTGTGTTAACGAGAGAATCACTGACATGATGTCAGCTGGTCCTTTTGTGGCAGGGCTGAAATGCAGTGGAAATGTTTTTGGGGGATTCAGTTAATTTGCATGGCAAAGAGGGACTTTGCAATTAATTGCAATTCATCTGATCACTCTTCATAACATTCTGGAGTATATGCAAATTGCCATCATACAAACTGAGGCAGCAGACTTTGTGAAAATGTATATTTGTGTCGTTCTCAAAACTTTTGGCCAGGACTGTACATGTACATACTACCTCAACTAACCGGTGCCCCCGCAAATTGATTCTGTACCGGCACCCCCCTGTATATATTTTTTAGTAGTTACTGCTCCTCTTTAATTACTTGTTACTTTTATCTCTTATTATTATCTGTATTTTTTTAAACTGCACTGTTGGTTAGGGGCTCATAAGTAAGCATTTCACTGTAAGGTGAACACCTGTTGTATTCGGCGCATGTGACTAATAATACTTGGATTGATATCCTCTGTCTTCCGGCTACACCATGGTGCTAGTTGATGACGTGAATATATTTGATGGTGTGAATATGTTTAGTATAGTTTTATCTAGAAAGGATAACTTTTTTAATGTTTCACTATTTAGATTTTTATGAAATTCACTGAGGAGGATGGTCCTCCCCTTCCTCCTCTGAGGAGCCTCCACTTATCCATACATACCCCACAAGTCCAAAACGAATTCACGGCAACACAAAGTTTTATACAGAGCCATGATCACATGGAACTCCCTTCCATCTCCAATTACTCAAGCAAACAGCAACATTACCTTTAAAAAACAGATTAAACAACATCTCATGGAGCAGTGGTGACTGTGTGGAGACACACACACACACACACACACATCATATTTTGTTCTGTATTGTTTGTATTATTTTTGTTGTATTGTTTCTATATCAGTGTATTTTTTTATTTGCGTGGCTATAGCTAAGGCTTGAACCAGTCCTTCGTCGGCAGTATGTCAATGTTTTGTTGCTTGTCATCTGTTGTGTTGTTTTTTTGTGGAGCCCAGAAAGAATAGCTGCTGCTTCTGAAAAAGATTATGGGGATCCATACAGAAAAATGGTATGCCGAAGTTATCTAGGTAAATTAGCCTGTGACTGACATCTGAACGTGGCGTACGTTTCTGTTTGTCATGCCACTGAGTAGTTTCCCTTTTGTCTGTGTGTCATTGGCCAGTCAAGAGATGTTATTACGTAGGCAAGAGTGAGCTGTTCTTACCTTACCTACCTGAAAACGTGATCACCCCTGTCCAAGGTCGTGACAAAGACTGTGACCTGGGAGAGAGACACAGAGTCACCTCAGAAGCTATTACTCCGCTGTCAGGTCTAGTGTGCAGATGAGTGCCACAGTTATATACAGAGAATGACTAATATACTATGTTTGGGAGAATCAAATAGGAACATGACTTAACAAATAATAGGCTAGTTTGGTAAAGAGTTAAAGGGGCAATTAGCAATTGCTACATCCATTTTTGGACTTAATGATATGTACCCATTCATTCTTTAAGAATTTAACTTATATTGAGCTTAGTTTCAGTTTCATACCCCATCAGAACCCCAAATATAAGCTTGTTTTACTCCAATGTGTGTAAACAAGTTAAATGTTAACAAATACTGTATAGCCTCAAAACATGATTAATAATTTTGATAGCATGGATGGTCTGCCCTTGCATCCATAGCTCTGTCTATGCATTTTTAGAGGGATCAACTTTTTGGTGGTAGTGCTGAGGAGTATTTCAGTAATAAAGCCCTTTCGTGGTGGAAAATTCATTCTGATTGGTTGGGCCTGGCTCCCCAGTGGGTGGGCCTATGCCCTCCCATGGCTGTGCCACTGCACAGTCATGTGAAATCGAGAGATTAGGAACTAACAAATGTATTTAATTTGACTGATTTCCTTCTATGAACTGTAACTAAGTAAAATCTTTGAAATTGTTGCATGTTACATTTATATTTTTGTTCAGTTTATATATAAAAAATCCATCATATTTTCTGCATCAGTGGCAACAGTACAGCAGCGGTGAGCTGCCGCTGCTAAATGAATATAGGGGAAACACTGGCTTTGTAATTGTTTAAACTGCTGACTGGCCATTCAAGGGTAATTTGAACCATTGTTAATCCCTTTCTGTTAAAAAGAATAATGCAGAATAATAATACTATCCCCAAAATGTTAAAATATACAGTATGTGTCTCTGTGTGTACATGTTTGTTGGCGTATGTGTGATGTGTGAGACAGGGAGGAGCCAGTAACATTGGAGCCAAAGAGGGTTTTTCAGTGGGGATTTGTCACTCAGCAGTCCCAGGCTCAGGCTGAGTAACTTAGCAGGACACACCTGCCTTTCTCTACCTTTCCCTTTACTTCTCCCTCCAAACTAGCTGTTTCTGAGGATTTAGCTCCAGGACAACACTATTGACACATATATACCGGTAACAATTAACTCGTTAGGATCTGGGGCACCACAAGAGCGGTTCTTTAAAGAGTTACCATCTCCCGAATTTAACTCTAAAAGGTCTTTACCTATCACATCTATAAACAGTCAACTTATTCATTATAACCTTGTATCATATCATCATTGTGAACATTTGTAACCTCCTTGCATCTGCAAAAACCCGAGCCTTACTTATGATTCAGTACTACACAAATAGGTTTGATTATTTATTTACTAGCTAATTAAATGGGAACACAGGATAAACACACACACACCACACTAGTTATTGACTGGAGACGTAATACGCTAAAAACAGGTCCTTCGCGGAATGACAACAGCATGGATGCTTGTTAAAGGAGAGATGGAGAGGCAGAGAGAGGGACAGAGACACGTAACATTTCGTGGCACACTTGTAAGGCTCTGATTGTCCGAAATGGTTCCAACAACTCTTCCACTGTTGTCCTACTTTGTGGTTGTCCGGTATCCAGTGACTTGTCATGTAGTCCTGAACAGAACTACAGAGTTGAATTTCCATCCAATCGCTCTTGAAGATGCTTCTTTGAAGATATTCTAGCCAGGCCGATTGATGGTTCCCCATTGGGTTGATGAGAGTAGGAGCTACGATGGTTTGACAGGATGGTCCTACTTAAATTAGCTTTCGAAGATACTTCACTTAGGGCATGCCCAAATTAAACTGCCTGCTACTCATCCCCAGAAGATAAGATATGCATATTATTAGTATATTTTGATATAAATCACTCTGAAGTTTCTAAAACTGTTTGAATCATGTCTCTGAGTATAATAGAATATTTTTACTTATATTTAGCTGCACAAATTAAACCTAGCAATATAATAATTCAGGTGCTTCATTATCAGGGATTTGGGATCTGGATTTTCCTTAGATCATATCTTGGGCTTTAACCAAAGTATTGCTTTTTGTAGTTCTGCAAAATTGCTCAGTGTAAAACAAAATATTAGCTTACATCATGGATAAACACTATGTTCATTTTTCTTTTACAAAAATTAATCCTTCCTCCAAATCCCCAGTCTTGCAGCATCCTGCTCTCATTTTTTTGTAAGTAGGCATCCATACTGAACCATTGGACAATAAGTTAACATAGAAAACACATTGATGTTTTCTTAACTGGTACTCTACTAACAATATGAACATCTGCTACATTAATTGTGTGTAACAGCCGTCATCGGTGGAAGAAGGTGAGGATCAAGGTGCAGCGTGGTAAG
Organism: Oncorhynchus tshawytscha; assembly: GCF_018296145.1. Taxonomy (NCBI): domain Eukaryota; kingdom Metazoa; phylum Chordata; class Actinopteri; order Salmoniformes; family Salmonidae; genus Oncorhynchus; species Oncorhynchus tshawytscha. The sequence goes on along the minus strand of NC_056436.1, from coordinate 33,770,354 downwards.
TGTTCATGATTTTTAATATAATCAAAACTGAACACTAAACAAAATAACAACTAGGAAGAACGAACAAGCGAAACAGTCCTGTCTAGTGATGACACACAAAACAGAAAATAAACACCCACGAAACACAGGTGGAAAAAGGCTACCTTAAGTATGATTCTCAATCAGAGACAACTAATGACACCTGCCTCGGATTGAGAACCATACCAGGCCAAACTCAAAAACCAACATAGAAAAACAAACAGACTGCCCACCCCAACTAAAACAAAGACAAAACAAAGGAACTAAGGTCAGAATGTGACATTGTGGCTGGAGTCTCCTAATATTTCCTCAGAAAAAAAAACGTTTGCACGTTCGTGGCTGAGAATTTTATCACACACCCCAACAAACGTAACACACAGCTGGGTGCTCACCGAGTGTACCATGGCAGTGGTATTCGTGGAGCCACAGAATCCTATTCACAAAGTGTCCCACTGCTAGATCACAGGTTCCTATAGACACGTGTTTGTGTGGATGTAGAGTTCTCTTTGGAATAACAAAGCAAAGAGCTCAGACTGGTTGGCTCATAAGAATTAACCATGTACTTTTATGGTTATGTGGTTTCATAATACTCTACCTCATGATGTCAAGAACACAATATTAAAAGGAACCACTTAATTTAATCAATCTTAGTAAGATTGAATTATTATACTTTTTTTTTTTTTAAATATTGCAATATTTCTGGCAATATAAGGTAGTTACAATGGATGCATTCATAACTGCATCACAGGTGTGTGCCACAATGCATTAGAAATCACTTCAAAAGGTGATTAATTGGCATTGTGGGCCAAAGACAGGCATATCCCTTCTGTGGTTCATTGCTGTATGAGCAACTCCATTTAGTCATTCTCCAGTTTCTGTATTCTCCATCCAGATCTCTCCATCCCACGCAATGTTGGGAAAACCAGTTACAACATAAAACACAAACAAATGGCCCACCACGCCCTTGGAAACATAGCACACATCTATGCTCTGCTCTCAGCTTCTCACTGAAGGAATGAACTTGTTTTCAAAATTGGTTGGCTTTTTGCTTGAACCTTTATGTCAGGTAAGAAGAAGTCTTCCATGACAAGAGTTCACACACTTCACTTTGTATGGGTTAGTGGACCTTAGTTCACACACTTCACTTTGTATGGGTTAGTGGACCTTAGTTCACACACTTCACTTTGTATGGGTTAGTGGACCTTAGTTCACACACTTCACTTTGTATGGGTTAGTGGACCTTAGTTCACACACTTCACTTTGTATGGGTTAGTGGACCTTAGTTCACACACTTCACTTTGTATGGGTTAGTGGACCTTAGTTCACACACTTCACTTTGTATGGGTTAGTGGACCTTAGTTCACACACTTCACTTTGTATGGGTTAGTGGACCTTAGTTCACACCTTTGAGAGTTTTAGATGTGGGAAATCATTTTTGCCATCACATATTTGAGCTACATATGAAGAGTTTATTTCCAAAACTCTCTATCCACACATTTTTCACATTTGTGTTTTTTCCTTATGGAAAAGCTTACATCATGATGAAAGTACAACTTTTTTTTTCTTCTCCTAATTAATCCGAGAGCGATAGAGCTAGAGACACCATATTTTTAAGACACACAATGTATGTATGTTCTCTACCATTAGCAACTCTAATTTAATTTCTAGGGTAAATTTGTTTAAATTAAATAGACTGAAAACAGAACTACCGCAACGTTACTTTTGTACCTGCTTGGGACGGAAGCAACAGCTGACAAGAAGTGGACAATATCTGTCTTATCTCCATGTTTCTCGTTACTTTCAACAAACGTACTATCAGTCATAATTTCATGTTCGAGTCGAGTTGAATAATTAATGCTATAGGTTTGACATTTAGGAAAATGAACCGTGCGTCAACATTGCAATGTTGCGCAACCACAATATTTTGACTTACAATATTCATTGCACTAAAATGGATCACATAATAGCTATATTAACCATCATTTTCTCATCTCACCTTAATAGGAATGTAGTAGGAGATGTTTTTTTTTTACCATTTCCATTGACTATTCATGCTTAGTCCTACCAATCAGGTGCCCTCCAGCTGTCCTTGTCATGCTCCTCGTGTCTTGATAGAATAACCGTCTTTATTCTCTTCACAAACGGCAAACTCATCATCATTCTTATCACATTTATATGGCTTGAAATAAGGTACTTGACCCCCAGAATTGTAAAGATATATATTTTTTAACCACTAACCTGTCGATAAAAGCTTATGTGAGAGACTGATGGATCAAGTCAATTGAAAGCAATTATAAAAGCAATATGACTTGCACCTTTTTTGAGCCCCACCTGTTTAGCTAAAAAAAAAATACAAAAAATGGATATATCTAATTTTTTTGCCTGTTGTGCATGTTATTTTGGAATTAATACGTGTCACATATAAGTTTGCAAACAAGGTAAAAGAAAATTGGATCTTTGAGTTAATAAAGCCACATACAAACACGGTCTCTTTTTGTGCTTTCGTGAGCAGCTACAAAATGCAGGTGTTTCAGCCTAACTCAGTGCTTTCTGTGGTGGTGGGGCAGCCAGCGGAAAATACATAGCATAGGGGCTGGTAATGTTCTCTAGTTACACCGTGACTGGCTCAGTGTTCTGTCACTCATGTGGAAACTACGTCACCGCAAAATCTAGAGATAGAAAATTCAAGGCCCTAGGGGGCTGCCATAGATTTACATTAGAAGTGTCAATCCAAAAAGGCTCAAGGTCATTGGCCACAGGTAAAATGATGTCAAATCATGTTATATCTACCGTAGCTTTGATTGGACTGATCATGTCAACATCCTATTTTCAAAATCTTAGCTCGCAAGCTAGACAAGCAGTCATCATCATGAATCAAGTCGACAATCTACTGGCAAATCCTTTTCAATCCTTATGATATGAAAAGGATAAAGATAAAGATAAATTACAGATAAAACATATCGGTGCTGGACATAAACATTACACAAAAAGTTGGAAATCTCAAATTAAACAATGACTGGTTTGGAAGGAATCAGTGGCTAACTGCAAGCATTGCAAATAAATCACTGCTTTTTGGTGGAGAGGGTGTGTGGTCCAAGTCTGGGTTTAAGGGTCTCTTTTCTAAGCTTAAAAGAATACACATTCACATTCAACACCATGGGCCAGAAAAGGTTGAATACATTGGCCATGCTGTCAATCCAGCATGACTTCTGCTGCGTTCAAAACAACTGTAAACTCAGACCTGGGAAATCTCAGACTTCAGTAAGTTCAAGACAACTGGGAACTCTGAGAAAAACGAGCTCCGACTGGGAAAATACACTTTGAACGGTCATCCAAGTCGTGAACTCTGGCCTCTTTCTAGAGCACCGACCTGAAGATCACTGACGTCATGATTGACCTTGTTTTTGACCTTGTTTTTGAGTTCCCAGTTGTCTTGAAAGCAACACCAATCCAGAGAACACGAGACTTTGATGACAAAGTTTGATGACAACATTTTCCCACAAGAAGGACCGCCGCGCCACAGCATGACAAGGTGAGTCCAAAAAAACGTCTTGTATGCTGCTACATAAATTATGTAATATGCCAGGGAGATATGTATACTGTAGCTAAGAAAGTAACACTAAGTGTATGTTTTGTAGTAAGCTGTTAGTAGCCCATGTGCCGAAACCTAATAATTTGATCCCGTTCCACCTCATAACTTAGCCTACAGTTCTGACTTGGTGGTGCACATGTAGCCTATAATCTGTTTTAGAGAAATGTCATAATCAAATATTGTAAGAGCTTTCATTGTCTGCTCATATGGACCCTTTATTTATCATACGTTTCTGACTTGGTGTAAAGGGAGAATACTGTAAGAACAGCCCGTTTTGAATTCTGTCTATGTACATTTAAAAAATGCTGAACAAATATGTCCGCCCTAGCTCGCTCATTAATGTTTTAATCAAAATTGCGTATTGCCTTTTATCCGCTCATCGTTCTCTTATGCCATAGTTTGTACATCTCAATTGTCAATAGAAACCACATTTGTTTAAGCAAGTCAGCCATCTCAGCCATATCAACTATGTTTTTTTAAAAGGGAGTAAATGAGGCTGAATGAACTGTTTCGCTGCCAGACAAGGCTCCACTGATAGCCAGGTGTAGCGGTGGTAAGGATTCACTCCATGGTGCTGAAAAGAAAGCTCTGCTTTTGAGACAGCTTTATGTAGGCCCTAACAGTTTGTGAGCACCATTTGTCACTGTTATAGTGCACTTAATGTATTGTTTAGTGCTGTGTTGTGTTGTGGCTTTGATGGCATGAATCAAATGTTTTACTTTTTTCCCCCACCAAATTTACATGCTAGAATCGCCACTGCTAACACCGAAGACTAGCATGATACTTGAAATCTTTGCTATCTCACTAAATGGGTTAACAAAAATGAGATATGCTTGGAACCTTAAACAACTAAAAACAACTCTACATCCAGAAACCACTTCCGTGTCTGTTTTTTTTTAACTTACATTGCTCAAAACTACTTTTTGTTGATGACTCCGAGAAGTCAGACTGGGCTGTTTTGTTGCAGGGAGGTCATAAAAATCTGCTGACTTCACTACGTCATTCTAGCTTCTGTATTATTTGAGAAAGTGGGCGTGTTACTTTCGCCCCATGTTACTTTCGTCCTGGCGTGTGTAAAATATGATTGTTCTCAGATTTTTTATTCATAGATTTTGGATATGTATGAAAAATGCGTTTTTGCCAAACACTAGATATCCATTGTTTAGCTGGAATGGAATGTTTGTATCCTGTATATTTGACAGTGTCACGCCCTGACCTTGGTTGTCTTTGTTTTCTTTATTATTTTGGTTAGGTCAGGGTGTGACGAGGGTGGTATGTGTGTTTTTGTCTTGTCTAGGGTTTTTGTATATCTATGGGGTTTTTGTATGTCTAGGTATTTGCAGGTCTATGGTGTCCTGAATTGGTTCCCAATCAGAGACAGCTGTTTATCGTTGTCTCTGATTGGGGATCCTATTTAGGTTGCCATTTTCCATTTTGGTTTGGTGGGTTATTGTCTATGTGTAGTTGCCTGTCAGCACTCGGGTTATAAAGCGGTCACGGTCGGTTTGTTTAGTGTTTTTCCTTCTTTAAAAGAAGAATGTATGCTTATCAAGCTGCGCCTTGGTCTCATCAATATGACGAACGTGACAGACAGTGATATAGGGGTTTCTGACCTAGCTATCTTAAGATGAATGAACTTACTGTAAGTCTGTTAAACTTCTAAAATGTAAAACATAAATGTTTGACATACAGATCTCATTACTGTATAGATTTTTTTTTTAACCTATTTGAATATTGACGACACAAAGGTATTATCTGTAAATATCTTTATTAAAAATGTAGTTATTTGTTACATTTGACTGTGTAAAATTTAGCAGTACTATTTTTATTCTCTGAGATTGAGGTAGATATATATCATTTAGCAAAATTTGTCTCTCTGAAATGAAACCATTAAGTGATAAATACAAATCTATTGAACAACCCAGTGCCATGATTAAATAGTGAAAAAACACACCAATCTCTTTCATCATTTATTTAAACAATAAAAGTGAATTTACAAACATTTCTGAAAATGGATATATAGCGTTTTGGAATGAAACTCTTCAATATGTCGCTCTTGCTGCTGGTGAGTCTCTGATCCACCTCTACGCAGACGACACCATTCTGTATACTTCTGGCCCTTCTTTGGACACTGTGTTAACAACCCTCCAGGCAAGCTTCAATGCCATACAACTCTCCTTCCGTGGCCTCCAATTGCTCTTAAATACAAGTAAAACTAAATGCATGCTCTTCAACTGATCGCTGCCTGCACCTGCCCGCCTGTCCAACATCACTACTCTGGACGGCTCTGACTTGGAATACGTGGACAACTACAAATACCTAGGTGTCTGGTTAGACTGTAAACTCTCCTTCCAGACCCATATCAAACATCTCCAATCCAAAGTTAAATCTAGAATTGGCTTCCTATTTCGCAACAAAGCATCCTTCACTCATGCTGCCAAACATACCCTTGTAAAACTGACTATCCTACCAATCCTCGACTTCGGCGATGTCATTTACAAAATGGCCTCCAATACCCTCAACAAATTGGATGCAGTCTATCACAGTGCAATCCGTTTTGTCACCAAAGCCCCATATACTACCCACCATTGCGATCTGTACGCTCTCGTTGGCTGGCCCTCGCTTCATACTCGTCGCCAAACCCACTGGCTCCATGTCATCTACAAGACCCTGCTAGGTAAAGTCCCCCCTTATCTCAGCTCGCTGGTCACCATAGCAGCACCCACCTGTAGCACGCGCCCCAGCAGGTATATCTCTCTGGTCACCCCCAAAACCAATTTTTCTTTGGCCGCCTCTCCTTCCAGTTCTCTGCTGCCAATGACTGGAACGAACTACAAAAATCTCTGAAACTGGAAACACTTATCTCCCTCACTAGCTTTAAATACCAACTGTCAGAGCAGTTCAGAGATTACTGCACCTGTACATAGCCCACCTATAATTTAGCCCAAACAACTACCTCTTTCCCTACTGTATTTATTTAATTTATTTATTTATTTTGCTCCTTTGCACCCCATTACTTTTTTTATTTCTACTTTGCACATTCTTCCACTGCAAATCTACCATTCCAGTGTTTTACTTGCTATATTGTATTTACTCCCTTATCTCACCTCATTTGCTCACATCGTATATAGACTTGTTTATACTGTATTATTGACTGTATGTTTGTTATACTCCATGTGTAACTCTGTGTCGTTGTATGTGTCGAACTGCTTTGCTTTATCTTGGCCAGGTCGCAATTGTAAATGAGAACTTGTTCTCAACTTGCCTACCTGGTTAAATAAAGGTGAAATTTAAAAAAATTAAAAAAATATTTCTTCCCAAGTCACTCTTAGATGACCAAATAAATGCTTTTAGAGAACCATGTGGAAATCGCAGAAACTTGGGTCAAGTGAAGCAACATGGATGTCTGTCATCACATCAACTCTGTTACTCACCAGCTACTACTAGTTAGTAACATAACATGGAGACAGGCTCTGTCTCTGGACAACTTTTAGTCTCTCCTCCACTATGGTGTCCATTGCAGGCAGCTAATTGATAGCATGACCCAGACAATGGGAGAGTAGAGGGCTGCCCAGCCACATTCCACACATGCCCAGTCAGTCTATCAGTGACCCTGAATGGAACCCACTTTCCCAATTAGGGTCATTAGTGTGAGCCAGTAAGTTCCCCGGTCACACGTGGCTGAAGACGAGGCCCACTTTGGCACCATGGAAAGACCCCAAGCGAAACACTACAAACACGGCTATTTATTCCCTTCATATTGTATAGTGCTGCCAAAGGCTTCTGTAGATGCCATAGAACATAGGCCCACAGGGCACATGTGACCAGAAATCTTCTTTAGTTCAAGAATTATTCATAAAACACTGGAGATGTGTGTGTGTATATATGTTTTATCATGCTGCTGTATAGGGAAGTATCTGACCTCTGCGGGTAGTAAACAAATCGGCTATGCTCAGTATGCCCCGGTGGCTTCCTTTCATAATTGAGCTGACAGTACTGGATGCGGGCAACATGAAAACAAAATGGTGACTATCTGTATGTCAAATGGCAGTTGATGGCAGTTGCTTGGTATCTCTAGTACCTGTAAGGACAGTTGGCTACATTATTTACAAGGATTTACAGTATGGTGTGTTTTCATGGGCACGACTCAACGGCAGGATCCTTAACGGCCGGTCCCAGTCGGACCATCTGGATGGGCTTACCGGTGTATTATCATTGTCACGTCATATGGAAATAGATATTGATTCCGTGAATGATATTTTACTATTCATCACAATAGTCATCACTATTATAACCATTTTAAAAGAGGAAAATGAAAAGAAGGTATTTACATCTGCGGCCACATCTTTTCTGAATCATCTTTGAAAATGTAATTGCATTAACGACTCGCACAGATGTTGTTGCTAATTTGACTGCTAATTTGTTTGGCCAGACTTCCTGTGGCATGGAAACATCCGTTTATGGTTATTAACTAAACGACATTCCTTTCCTGAATGGGCAGCATCGCCATCATGTGATTGGCTGGAATGGAACAATGGGAAGGCACACTGATCAGTGGAATAGTCTTATATTATATAGTAATAATAATATCATTACATTTTAGCAGACACTTTTATTCAAAGTGACTTACAGCAATGGGTGCACACAATTTCTTATGGGTGTCCCCTGTGTGAATCGGACCCAGGATGTTGAAAGCCCCATGCATAGCTACCAACTGAGTCAGTTAACTTGATCCATCAATCAAAAAGTTCTTCAAGTTCTGTTATAGTTAGGCTACAGTGTAATAGTATAGTTACTCACAGAGATAATTAATTAGCCATTATTCTTACTGGGATGTGAGATGTCAACACGTATTGTCGGTGTAATATCAGTCCCCACAACTGTATAATGCTGAGGCCCACTGGATACTGGCTGTATTAGTTAGAAAGGTAGGTTGCATTAACTCTAACAAAAGTATGTACTTGGTCGGCTATCCAGGTACTATACAATCTTTTTTTTGGGGGGGGGGGGCAATAGCTTGCTAACTGCTAGCTAGCTTGCAAGCTCAGGTAACAAGCTTGCAAATACAGAAACATGCCATAAATTAAATTTCAAACCACACAGCTAATGATTTTGCTACTGTTGTAAACCGCGTGACCAATCGTAATACCACAAGTTGCACAACACCGGCTAAATAGACGCGGCAAAAAAAAGCAGTTAATTTGTAGCTTCATACGGCGGAGTCGGTATGTTTTCTTTTCGTGGATTTCTATTCCTCTCTAGTTGCTACTAACTTTACTGCTATGTTAATTGACATTTGGCTAGTTGTAGGTGGAAAAGGAAAGCAAAGATTGGTGATGAATCTTGAGCATCATAATAATATAGGGGCATAGGGGCTAGGGCCTCACTGCTATAACTTTCTGCTGGATTTTGGAATAGGCCTATGGAAACTAACCTATGACGTGGCTCTTTTTATAGAATGGGACATAATATCTTTTCCTTTGTTAAATTAAATGGTGAGTACCCATCCTTCATGTTTGATGACGATTAATTTCTTAATGCCCCAATGTGTCCTAAAATGATCACAGTATGCACCTGTAACCACTCATATCATTCATTTGGCATGATATCTACTGCAATTCCATGATGTGATGGCACATTGAGGGATTTGACACTAAATCATCACTCATCAACATTAACATGCTGAGAGAGTGAGAGTCAGGTGGGGACTATAGGGGAAAATAATTGAAAGTTAAATTAATTAAGATTAGTTTTAAGGTTGCTGGTGAAAAGAGGAGGGCTCACCTTTGTACTGCAAAGGTGAGAGTTGGTGCTGGACTCATTGCCAGATAGCTCGTGTCAAAGGTGTTGGAAAGGTGGTAAAGCCCCTGGTTTAAAGATGGTGCCACCCTATTTATAAACACTGAACCATTTCTTAATATGTGTCAAGCAATGAAACTACACCATCACCTGATTTATGGTCTACTTATGACAACAGTTTTGGATAAGGTGATGAGAACTGTGCATTTATAAAAGGTAAAGCAGGTATTCATGTGTTACAGTCAATAGCCAAAGACTAAAATATTGAAAACAAGTGTATTACTCATAATGAATGTGACTGGTTCTTTTCTAATCCCTAAACTGAAATAATGTACAGTACTACCGCCTGGCAATAACAGCATTGCACATTGTACGTGTACTTGCCTACAGCAGCACTGAATGTTTGTTCGATGAGTTTTGTGAATTGTAGACCCTGAAGCCTTCAGCACAGCTCTGTATAGCATGTGATAAAAAGCCTGTTTGCTCAGGGATCTACGGACTTACTGATTCTCACACACTGAAAATACAGCACTTATAGAGCTGGCTGTTGATCTCTGGATTTCAATGCAATGTTGGTGAATCAGACTGAAAATACTCACTGTTCATTGTGTTTATATAACCGTTAAGCCAACCCAGTCTTGGCAAACAAAGTACAAGTATTGTATACAACTTCAGCTGCAATATCTTTCTGATAATCTGGCAATATGGACAGTGAGGAAGCATGTTTGCTTAGTGCAAGGTCAATATTGAAATAATACTTGCAAATAATGTTGTTTTATGTTGAACAAAGTAAAACATACATTTGTATAGGGCAATTGTGGATCAATATGAGTTTAGTTGGATCTTGTAAATGAAAACCTGGCCTGGTGATGAAACACTTTCATGTGTTGGTGTTTGACACCAATTACAAAATCAGACATTGGAGAATTTCTTCATCTTGAGATGAAAGACTTGTATGTTTCTGAGTGAGTGATAAACTCTCAACATACAGGAGGAAGTATCTGGTTTCCCAGAAGAAACTGTTTCATATTGTAGTGAACAACATCGCCCTCCAGTGGACATCCAGTGAAGTGGCATTTCAGCTCACTAGTTTTTCTGGACATATTACAAGGGACTGCTGCATCCTCCTCACCTCCCTCTCAGTGTGCATGAGTTCTCCTCTCCTGTTATCATAGTTCTGACAGGTGGTTTCCTCTGGCTGCTGCTGCAGTGACAGAGAGGTGGGCAGAGTGGGGAAATGAAGAGTAATAAAGCCATAACCCACTGGTCGCATCAGTGAGGCCCCCACACCTGCTGCTGGCTGTGTGCTCTGGGAACACCTTTACACCAACTGTGTTGTGCTTTAAAGCCCCTCTCTCATTCAGTGGATGGCCACTTGTCATGATTACTGCCTAGCTCAGGAGCTGCTCTCTGATTAGACACCATTTGGACCAGGGTTGACATCCTCCTCTATATGGACACTGTCACCAGAGAACAAAGCACTGCTAGCTGTCTCTGTAGGCCTGTCTGTTATGACTGTATAGTTATCAGTTCATTCATGCAGTAGTATACTTAAGCAATAAAGCCCGAGGGGTGTGGTATATAGCCAATATACCACCGCTAAGGGCTGTTCTTAGGCACGATGCAACATGGAGTTAATCATTTGTTTCGCGTCACATTTAACAACAATGCAGAAGAAGCCATATCCATTAATAAGTTAATATAAATGATAAAAGTTGATCCTGGTTAATATTTATGTATTATATTTATAATGTATCTCTTGAAAAAGGAAAAAGTTACAAAATACAACTCTAGTAAAAAAAAAATGTAACAGAAGATTTTGATGAAAGGCATGTTGAATAGTTGCTGCAGAAAATCTTATTCTGTAGCACCATCTTGTGTTTACTAAAGTGTATGACAGGGGTAGTAGTGGTTAGTTGTCTATTCACTGCAGACTGCACTACAACCAGACAGTTCACAGTCACTGGCACAAAGACATGGTCAGGCAAATGTAACAAATCATGTGTGTTTCGTTGCCTCTCAGACAATGCAAGACATCTGGATCCAATACACCACATTGGCTTCCAATGGGTGTATGAATTCATAAAGACATACAGTGCATTCAGGATTCAGTATTGAGACCCCTTGACTTTTTCTACATTTTGTTACATTACAGCCTTATTCTAAAATTGATTCAATCATTCTTCCCACCTCATCAATCTACACACAATACACCATAATGCCAAAGCAAAAACTGTTTTTTAGACATTTTTGCAAATGTATAAAAATAAAATAACGAAAATATCACATTTACATAAGTATTCAGACCCTTTACTAAGTACTTTCTTGAAGCACCTTTGGCAGCGATTACTGCCCCGAGCCTTCTTGGGTGTGACACTATAAGTTTGACACACCTGTATTTGGGGAGCTTCTCCCATTCTTCTCTGCAGATCGTCTCAAGCTCTGTCAGGTTGGATTGGGAGTGTCACTGCACAGCTATTTTCATGTCTCTCCAGAGATATTCGATCGGGTTCAAATCCGGGCTAAGGCTGGGCCACTAAAGGACATTCAGAGACTTGTCCCGAAGCCACTCCTCCGTTGTCTTGGCTGTGTGCTTAGGGTTGTTGTCTTGTTGGAAGGTGAACCTTCGCCCCAGTCTGAGGTCCTGAGCGCACTGGAGAACGTTTTCATCAAGAATCTCTCTGTACTTTGCTCTGTTCATCTTTCCCTCGATCCTGACGAGTCTCCCAGTCCCTGCTGCTGAAAAACATCCCCACAGCATGATGCTGCCATCACCATGCTTCACCGTAGGGATGGTGCCAGGTCTCCTCCAGATGTGACGCTTCGCATTTCGGCCAAATAGTTCAATCTTGGTTTCATCAGACCAGAAAATCCTGTTTCTCGTGGTCTGAGAGTCCTTTAGGTGCCCTTTGGCAAACTCCAAGTGGGCTGAGGAGTGGCTTCCGTCTGGCCACTCTGCCATAAAGGCCTGATTGGTGGAATGCTGCAGAGATGGTTGTCCTTCTGAAAGGTTCTCCCATCACCACATAGAAACTCCGGAGCTCTGTCAGAGTTACCATCGGGTTGTTGGTCATCTCTCTGACCAAGGCCCTTCTCCCATGATTGCTCAGTTTGGCCGGGCAGCCAGCTCTGGGAAGAGTCTTGGTGGTTAAAATCTTCTGCCATTGAAGAATGATGGAGGCCACTGTGTTCTTGGGGACCTTCAATACTGCAGACATTTTTTGGTACCCTTCCCCAGGTCTTGTGCCTCAACACAATCCTGTCTCGGAGCTCTACGGACAATTCCTTCAACCTCATTGCTTGGTTTTTGCTCTGACATGTACTGTCAACTGTGGGACCTTATATAGACAGGAGTGTGCCTTTCCAAATCATGTCCAATCAATTGAATTTACCACAGGTGGACTCCAATCAAGTTGTAGAAACATCTCAAGGATCAATGGAAACAGGATGCACCTGAGCTCAATTTCGCGTCTAGTACCAAAGTGTCTGAAGACTTATGTAAATAAGGTATTTAAAATATTTATATATATATATATGATTTCATCCATTTAAGAATAAGGCTGTAACGTAACAAAATGTGGAAAAGGGAAGGAGTCTGAATACTTTCTGAATGCACTGTTTGTGGTGTAGCTCAGATGATGGGTTTTATGTGTAATTGAGGCTATTCAGTGTTCTTTTACTGCCGTGAGGAAAATTCAATGATGTGACCCCCTTCTCATTGTCCAAATACTGTGTTTTTAGTACCATTTTATTCAATGATATATACAGTATGTGACTTCATTAAAACCTACAGTTTGAAATAATGGAAAATATTGAAATATCTCTAATAGAAGTAATTAAAGGAGTGAAACGGATTGTAGCTTGGACGCCATTTTGTTGGTGGGGTGCTATTCAGAGAGTCGACTTCTCGAAGGTGTGAGTGGAGTCTGTTGCTGCCTTGAATTCTAATCAACAGAAGGCAATTAAAAAACTCCCTCCTCCTCTTTCTACTCTTTATAAAACGATGTTCTGCTAATGGCTTTGGATCTCAGTTAAGCCTTACTGCAAATTACTCTTAATCCAGTGAGCCTGCATATGGTTACCTGAGGGAAATACTATCCAGGATCTTACCCTCCTCCCAGCTAGCCCCCAGATTAGTTCAATATATATTAATCTCCTCATTTATCTTTGCAAACGAAGGACAAAAAATAATTTGGAAGAGAGTAAATAAGAGGGAGAGCAATAAGAGAGGGGTGGGTTATTAAAAATGGCAGAAGGCAGGTGCTTGCCACCACATACTTGACTGATTGGGTTTGGCTGGTTAATAAGTATCTCTGCATTGCAAATACGCCTTCGTTCATTTTCCTCATCAACATTTCATGGGCAAGAAGAAGATGACCCTTTTCAAGTCAACAAGACATGTTGCAGAGTATCTAGATGGAAAATATGATGAAAATAAAAGCATATGGCTCTTCTGCATTAAAAACGTTGTGTTTGCCTATTAAAGGGGAATCATTCTGATTCCATTCAAACACACATACAGTTGGAAAGACGGAAGTTTACATACACCTTAGCCAAATACATTTCAACTCAGTTTTTCACAATTCCTGACACTTAATACGGGTAAAAATTCCCTGTCTTAGTTCAGGTAGGACTTTATTTTAAGAATGTGACATGTCAGAATAATTGAATAATAGAATTATTTATTTCAGCTTTTATTTATTTCATCACATTCCCAGTTGGTCAGAAGTTTACATACACTCAATTAGTATTTGGTAACATTGCCTTTGAGTTGTCAAACGTTTCGGGTAGCATTCCACAAGTTTCCCACAATAAGTTGGGTGAATTATGGCCCATTCCTCCTGATAGAACTGGTTTAACTGAGTCAGGTTTCTAGGACTCTTTACTTGTACACACCTTTTCAGTTCTACCAACAAATGTTCTATAGGATTGAGGTCAGGGCTTTGTGATGGCCACTCCAATACCTTGACTTTGTTGTCCTTAAGCCATTTTGCCACAACTTTGGAAGTATGCTTGGGGTCATTGTCCATTTGGAAGGCCCATTTGCGACCAAGCTTTAACTTCCTGACAGATGTCTTGAGATGTTGCTTCAATATCTCCACCTACTTTTCCGTCCTCATGATGCCATCTATTTTGTGAAGTGCACCAGTCCCCCCTGCAGCAAAGCACCCCCACAACATGATGCTGCCACCCCCGTGCTTCATGGTTGGGATGGTGTTCTTGGGCTTGCAAGCCTTTTTCCTCCAAACATAACGATGGCCATTATGGCCAAACAGTTCTATTTTTGTTTCATCAGACCAGACCAGAGGATATTTCTCCAAATAGTACGATCTTTGTCCCCATGTGCAGTTGCAATCCGTAGTCTGGCTTTTTTATGCCGGTTTTGGAGCAGTGGCTTCTTCCTTGCTGAGTAGCCTTTCAGGTTAAGTCGATATAGAACTCATTTTACTGTGGATATAGATACTTTTGTACCTGTTTCCTCCAGCATCTTCACACGGTCCTTTGCTGTTGTTCTGGGATTGATTTGCACTTTTCGCACAAAGTACATTAATCTCTAGGAGACAGAACGCTTCTCCTTCCTGAGCGGTATGACGGCTGCGTGGTCTCATGGTGTTTATACTTGCGTACTATTGTTTGTACAGATGAATGTGGTACCTTCAGGCGTTTGGAAATTGCTCCGAAGGATGAACCAGACTTGTGGAGGTCTACAATTCATTTTCTGAGGTCTTGGCTGATTTCTTTTGATTTTCCCATGATGTCAAGCAAAGAGGCATTGAGTTTGAAGGTAGGCCTTGAAACACATCCACAGATACAACTCCAATTGACTGAAATTATGTCAATTAGCCTATGAGAAGCTTCTAAAGCCATGACATCATTTTCTGGAATTTTCCAAGCTGTTTAAAGGCACAGTCAACTGAGTGTATGTAAACGTCTGACCCACTGGAATTGTGATACAGTGAATTATAAGTGAAATAATCTGTCTGTAAACAATTGTTGGACAAATTACTTGCGTCATACACAAAGTAGAAATCCCAACCGACTTGCCAAAACTATAGTTTGTTAACAAGACATTTGTGGAGTGGTGGAAAAATGAGTTTTTTTGACTCCAACCTAAGTGTACATAAACTTCAGACATCAACTGTATCATTTGCCCTAGGCCCTAGGTGCAACTACAGACATTTTCACTGCAGGTTCCTTATATGAAGAAGAGGACAAAGTTATATTGTCAGATCTTAAAACATCACACCTTGTTGTCATTTAAGCTTTATAAAAAAATCCCTATATGCGCTTTCATTTGTGTACATTATAGGAGTGGACCCAACAGGACTCATCGAAAGGTTGACATTTACTGTATCTTGGTAAGCTGATAAATATCCCTGTAAAGCGTATCACAGGAGGAATGTGTGTGATGTCCTGCCAAAACATTCAAATATTAATCCAATGTGATTTCAGGAAGCCATTAGTTCTTAACATGTTTTTAAAGGTGATCCCGTTAACTCCAGCAACATGACCGGCACACGTCATGGTTTTTTAAAAGAAGATAGCTGGAAGACGACTCAGCAAAAATGTAAGGCCTGTAGGGACTCCTGCCTGCGATGCCCTCCTTTCCTTGCCAGTGGAATCCATTATGAGCGGCACGACTTGGCTTCACACCCACTGAGATACTGGCGCTTCCCCAAGGTTACCTGGCATGAGGCCGGTAGACCATCAAAGCAGGGATTCCTGCATAAAACATCTAATGAACTCAAGGTATGCTACTTCTGATCTTGCAGGTTTTCCCTCTGAAATGTATGATGGCAATAAATACATTAACTACTGAAAATATATCATAGTTAATTTGCTCTAACGGAGACACCTGTTAAATACTGAACAAAAATATAAACGCAACATATAAAGTGTTGGTCTCGTGTTTCATGAGCTGAAATAAAAGATTCCAGAAGTGTTCCATATGCACAAAAAGCTTCATTCTCTCAAATGTTGTGCACAAATTTTACATCCCTGTTAGTGAGCATTTCTCTTTTGCAAAGATAAACCATCCACCTGACAGGTGTGGCATATCAAGAAGCTGATTAAACCGTGTGATCATTACACAGGTGCACCTTGTGCTGGGGGCAATAAAAGGCCACTCTAAAATGTGCAGTTTTGTCACACAACACAATGCCACAGATGTCTCAAGTTTTGAGGGAGCATGCAATTGGTATGCTGACTGGAGGAATGTCCACCAGAGCTGTTGCCAGAGAATTTAATGGTCATTTCTAAACGTCATTTTTGAGAAATTGGCAGTATGTCCAACCGTCCTCACACCCGCAGACCACTTGAGGCCACGTGATGAATATTTCTGTCTGTATTAAAACCCTTTTGTGGGGGATAAAACGTATTCTGATTGGCTGGGCCTGGCTCCCAAGTGGTTGGGCCTATGCCCTCCCAGGTCCACCCATGGTCGCGCCCCTGCCCAGTAATGTGAAATCCATAGATTAGGGCCTACTACATTTATTACAATCGATTTCCTTATATGAACTGTAAAAAAATCTTTGAAATTGTTGCGTGTTGCATTTATATTTTTGTTCAGTATAGTATGGATAACACCAACTTTCAGTGACCTTAACTGCATAAACAAACTGTGTATTCCATAGTGGACCTACAAGCAGATTTTTTTGTGAGGGTTCAGATGCACACTGGCTTACTTACTCAGATTTCACATGTGTGGTTGAGAAGCTTCAAAAACAAAAATACATTGGGGTTTTTTTTGGGGGGGGGTCCTGTTTTTCTGAAACCTATGTATTTATTTTCCAATCCAAGATTTATAAGCTGCCATCTGTGGTATGGTATGCTCAGTTTGATTATTTACCCAAGAAAATATGGCGGTGAAAAATTCATGCCTGCGCGCTAGTTTGACCTCTGGTCATCTGCTGCCATTCCCACCTCTGGGATGAGAAAACAGGTTCAGTGATGTTGAGAGATGAGGGGAGAGACGAGCTGGGCCAAAGGTCCCGCTCTCCGTGGCCCCTGACATCCTTTCCCACTCTCCATTAGCCTTTTGACCATGTCAGAAATGAGGACAGCTAGCTGCTATTATCCAGGTCCATCTTTTTTATACACAGGCACTTTAAATAAACCTAACCTGGAATTCTAGACATGGATAGATATGGATACCATTGTCAGGTCAAAAATCTCATTTAATTAACCTGCATCTACAAAAGGACTATGCCAAAAATGTATTACGACTAAATTTGCATTAGTTTATGATTGACTATTTTACTCTCTGTTGAATTCCACATTTGCTTCTGCAATATTCATTATCACATTGCTGTATAATATATTATTCTCAGCTTTTACATGAACCTCGGACATTCCTCTGTGTCTGTGTATTGATACCTTGACGGTAATTGATCATCTAGGTTGTCAGCGAGTGAAGCGGCTGTGTTATTGCATCAGGGCACAACAGTAAACAGTCTCATCCGTATTTCTGTCCACGACAGAGATCGAGTGTGTCGTGTCATTGCTCAGAGGCCCACTGACTTGCAGCCAGCAATAACTGTCAAGTTCATTTGGAAGTAAAGTAGTCAGTGTGGCAGGTGAAAGGGAACCCTGTGCGATTGACAGACCAGCGAGGTGGGCCTGCCAATAGATTAAGTGGTCACTAAAGCCCACATGGAGTTGTCTGTGTATTTCACATGAAAGCAGTATTTCCATATCCTACTCTCTGTTAACCATTTGTCTAAATTGACATAAATCATTGCGAATTCCTGCTTTTATTTGGAAAACATTGACTTAAAAAGCTACCACGTGAGCCTCATATGGAGGGAGAAAATGGATCTAGTTCACTAAAAGTAGCCCAATGCTGCAGTCAAATGACCAAACCACCGTCTAGTGGCCTCATGGGTGGAATGTTATTAATATTTTTCATAACTTCGTAATAAATAAACATTCTAAAAAAAAAAACGCTGAAAATCCGGTCTTTCTATTTCAAATGGTTTTGTTATATTTCAGTCTTCAGTGATGTATATAAAGTGTAATATTGGGATGCAAACTCAAAATTGAACACATTTTAACTCTATATCTGACATGGTACAGGTGTGTTCTTTTTAAGCCCTTAACCATGTGTGTGAGGTGTACACTTTTGTTTCATAGTAGATTTGTTTAAGACTACCACGCAGGAGTAAAAGGTTAAAGGATTCACAAAACTAGGATTATCTTTCAGATAAATGACTTCACAGAACCATGTACTGGAAATGACATCTGCGAGCAGAACAGTCAATAACACCATTTATTTCAATGGGTGAAAGTTGTTTGAATTTGAGAGTTTGCCTTTTGGTATAAAACCTGCTCCTAAATAGTTGAATAATCAGCATATTTTTGATTAGTACTTCAAATAATGACATGATGTCATGCTATGTGCCCCATGTAGATGGGTTTAATTCTGTTCCTTTTGTTGCAAGAGACTGTAAGAACCCAGGAGGATAACAATGTACTACATTTACAACAGACTGCATCATTCATTGTATGTCACTAATCACAATATATCAACTATTCCCACATGCAGTACACCCATCCATGTACTCACAGCACCACTACCACACATACTCATATGCACACGCAGAAAAACATTCACATCCCAGCCCCTCAGTGTTGCCTTTGGAAAAGAAAACCACCTCCCGGAGAGAGAGGAATAACTGAGCGATCAGTTTTTTCCCACCCACAGCCGAGAATGTTAACAGGTTATATCCTCGTCCTCAGCTGGGATTGCCATTTCCTTTTCCTTTGACCTGCACATCAGATCTCTGACTTACAGGAATCAGGGTGAAGATGAACAAATATGCTGGCTGGAAAATGGAAGGTCGGCCCTGCCTGGGGTATGGGGTGTGAGGTAAACCAGCTGCTCTGTGCTGCCTGCCAGCCTATGACGGTGGTTAGGAAAACTCATCATCGGGAGCCAGGGCCAGAGCCGCATTTAAACATGGGTGGTCACCAACACAAAGTCTCAAAACAAATGGCTTTACATGATGTGATCGCTATCTGGTGTGCCATGAGAGGCAAAGGCAGCATAACTGGCACTTTCCTGTTGAAAGATAGGATTATGGGTGATGTAACAGTGGAGCGTTTGAGGATGGCCAGGGAAAACAGAGATGAACAGGGCTCTGTTTGTCTGCTGCACGGCTCGACGGGCTCCACACTGAAGACTGTATTTGGACTTTAATAATAAAACGGTTGGTGCGGTGGGGGGCGGTGGGAGTGAGGGGAGTTTGTGGGTTTCTGCAGTCGGCTTAGTGTGTATAGAAGCAGTCAATAGGGTGTAGGCAATAAGAGGTGAATTACATTTAGAAAGTAGTTTCATTGATACAGTGCCTTCAGAAATTATTCACACCCCTTGAATTTTCCCCCCCAAAAAGAAAGTGTTACAGCCTGAATTTAAAATGCATTAAATTGAGATGTTGTGTCACTGGCCCACACACACAATATCCCATAATGTCAAAGTGGAATTCTGGTTGTAGACATGTTTACAAATGACAAAAGCCTAAATAAGTTCAGGAGTAAACCTTTGCTTAACAAGTCACATAATAAGTTGCATGTACTCACTCTGTGTGCAATAATAGTGGTTACCATGATTTATTTTATGACTACCTCATCCCTGTAAGGTCCCTCAGTTGAGCAAACACAGATTCAACCACAAAGACCAGGGATGTTTTCCAATGTTTTGCAAAGAAGGGCACCTATTTGTAGATGGATAATAATTTTAAAAAGCAGACAATGAATATCCCTTTGAGCGTGGTGAAGTAATTCATTATATTTGGATGGTGTATCAATACACCCAGTCACTACAAAGATAGAGGCGTCCTTCCTAACTCAGTTGCCGGAGAGGAAGGAAACCTTTCAGGGATTTCACCATGAGGCCAATGGTGACTTTGAAATAGTTACAGAGTTTAATGGCTGTGATAGGAGAATACTAAGGATTGATCAACGTTGTATACAAAAATATAAACGCAACATGCTGGTCCTGAGTTTCATGAGCTGAAATAAAAGATTTTTCCATATACTTAAAAAGCTTATTTCCCTCAAATGTTGTGCACACATTTGTTTACATCCCTGTTAGTGAACATTTCTCCTTTGCCAAGATAATCCATGTTCTAAAAACAGGTTTTCACTTTGTCATTATGAGGTATTGTGTGTAGATGGGTGAGACAAAACATCTATTTAATCCATTTTGAATTCAGGCTGTAACACAATATGTGGAATAAGTCAAGAATGAATACTTTCTGGAGGCTCTGTAGATCTGGATGGGAATATAATTTCAGACAACATTTCGGCAAGTGACCTAAGACCTCCTTCACTATAACATATATTGGACAACATTTTTTGCTCATTAAATGCAGTATTCAGCGCACAGTCTAATATCTTTCCCTCCCTACTAGGAGAAATGAAGTACTTTTACCATAGGGCTGCAAATTGAGTCTGGTTCAATGAGGTGGATTGTGACGTACAAGATTGTAGAGTTCAGGAGAGAGCCCTTTAATCATTAAAGAGAGCACTGTCACTCCCCCAATGTGCTTCATGTTCTTCAGCAGCATTTGTAATTAACCACTGGTCGTCTCACCAGTTCTGTATGCCACTGCAGGCTTCAGCAGAGAGGACAAGACTGGACCACTAGAGGTCACAACACACTTGTCAACATCTCCAGACGTGAACACTGTTATATATGAGCACTAGATGGAACAGTCAGGACCAGGTATTTGAAAATTGATGGTGTTTATTCTGACAATGCCATGTCTGTGTTGTAACTTTAATGGGTTACAGAGTTAATGTTTACAGTTAATTGGGCTGTATCGAAATATTATTTTTTTTACAGATATTTACATACTTATGAGTAATTGTATTAGAATTCATATGATGGAGTTTAGAGAACTATGTACATATTTCTGTTGTATTGGTTAGTATTGGATTACGCTATTGACTGCAAGTACAAGAATGCCTTGCGACAGGAAGAAAGTGAGAAAACGAGAACGCGCCAGTTATGTACAAGTGACAAGTGATTATCCTGACTTTCACTTCGCAACTTTCTTTTATTGTTTTGTAGAATCTAACGTTCTTAAATGTAACGTGAACAAGTATAATCTCTAAAATAATCTTTCATCGTACAACCGACGTCCTGAGCCATTCCTTAAGAAGATAGATATTCTATCGTCTGAAACTCTCAGCATTCAAATGACTTATGATACTGATGAAAACATAAACAATCAAACAAATTCCAACTGAAATAAATCATCTCTGACAATCTCTTTAATATCTTATTTATTCTCTTTGGACTGACAGAATCCATTTCCTTCACCTGTAATCACATGTTCCTTCCCCATTTTCCCTCTTCAGGCCTTCCTATAAAGGAGCGAGCCCCAGCGTGGGTTCTGTGGGTCACGGCCCTGACCATCGGTCCTCCGGTCAGCTGGTCCCAGAGGAACCAGGGCTCCACCAGGTCTTCACCTCTCTCCCTTTAAAATAACAGCAGTGGCCGCCCGGCCAGGCCTTTGTAAAAAACCAAGCTGTTCCTCAAGATGGATCACAGTGACTAACATCTGGTGGTAAACTGTAAGCACAGCTGACAGAGAAGTGTAATAATGTTAAGATGTAAATACTTTAAAGAGAGTAATTGAGGCTATTTATTTCCTTTTGGTATTCAGAGGCATGGCTGAATGTACACAGTAGTGCCTATACGACCAATATAAGTTCTTAATGAGGGTATGGCATTGCCAGAAAGTACTGTACTCCAATATATGAACTACACGTCCAATTGATTTGAGTTAAGGCCTTTGTCCTTGGAAAATAGGCAATTAGTGTTTCTAAACTTAGAACTTTGAAGGATCTAGCATAGGATATATACAGTATGTATTGTATTTAGTTCCCACAGGCACACCCACATACACACGGTCTCCAATGAACAAACTCACTCAATCTCAAACATAGACAAACACGCACACTCTCTCTTTCTTATTTTTGGAGGCACTGTGAGGCCTTCTGACAATATACAGCTTGCCTCCAGCTTTATACTGCCTGGCTTCCAATCAAAATGGCTTTAGAACAGTAAAAAAAATCTCCAGGGCCCACAAAGTCAGAAAAAACAGGGGAAAAAGCGGTGTTGGCAGCCAACCACACATATTCACTGAGCTCATCCCGCCAAGCAGCAGTAAATCATTATGAAAGCAAAAGTTAATGTGGTAGATACAATCATCTAAGACCACTAAAACACAAATTTCTCCGAACGGGCTTCTCACATATAACTGTCACTAACTGTCATGTCAATGGCTATTGCTCTCGCCAGCTTTCACGAGCTCCTGATGTTTCAAACAGAGGACAAAGGTACTGTATTGTTGGAAGAGTTCCCAATAAAAAAAAGAGGAAAACCGAGGCCCTCTGTCTCTTTAATCAGATTCACCCTTGTGGCGTGGAGCGGACTGACAGCAGCTTGTCCAGGGACTGTTGTAGGCTCCCAGGGTCTGGCTGTTCCCACAGGAAGCAGAGAGAAGATGATGAATTTTGTTCCCAGCGAATGGGAAATAGTAATCCTGATCGCTGACACACTGTGTGGCAGTAATCAGCAGTGCATGTTGTCAAAATGGAAATTGCCTGTCTCTGTTAGTAGGACAGAAATGTGGTTCTTTCATCAAAGGCGTGCTCCAAGAGGCCAGTTGGCTTGTTCTTTCCATGCCCTTGGGATGTTTTTCTGGATGACAAGTTTGATGTCTAAACAGGCTGATAAAATGAGGAGGGAATATGATTTAGGGACGATAAAGTGTTTTGATATGTGGGACAGGATATTTGTTTTTCTATGAGTTGGTATTTCTGTGTTTGGCCTGGTAGGGTTCTCAATCAGAGGCAGCTGTCAGTCGTTGTCCCTGATTGAGAACCGTACTTAGGTAGCCTGTTTTCACCCTTGATTTGTGGGTGATTGTTTTCTGTTTTGTGTCTGCACCAGACAGAACAGTTTCGGTTTCATTTCGTTCTCTTTGTTGTTTTATTCTTTAGTGTTCTGAGTTATAATAAATATCATGAACACTTACCACGCTGCGCATTGGTCCTCCGATCCTTCCTACTACTCCTCCTCGTCGGAGGAGTTCAGCATTGCTTCATTATGAAGCCAAAAAGTGACAAGTCAGCAGTCAATAACAAACACAACACAATACTGTGCCCAGAGAGATAAAGTACATGGAAGCAGCAGGAGCGTGCTGTACCCTCCCAAAATGCACCATGCTCTTTGGATGGTATTAGTAGTATTTGTGGGGAAATCTGAGGGGCTCAGTCAGTGACACAGGCGTCAGTGGGAACCTTGTTTCCTCTGGGAATTGGTATTGCTTTGCCTCTGGCTCCAGAGGGGCTGCTGGCTGGAGTGGTAAGTCAGCCTTCCAATGGAAGATGCAGCTCTCTGCCAGGTTTAGCCCAGCCCAGCCCAGCCCAGCCTAACGACACACACACACAACACTTGCTGCCATACTGCAGGCTGGTTGGCTGACTAAACAGGAGGGGAAAGGCGCAGACTCGGGGATCACAGCGGGACAGGACTGGGTAGACAGTGGCCATCTTCTCTGATCTGGAGACAAGCCCAGATACTGTATCAGACCCGTTGAGTTAAAGCGCTGTTTACTCTGTGAGTAGGGGGATGTGTACATGCAAGAGTATTTACTTAATCACTGACTCATGTTGGGTGGTCCTCCTCACTGGACTGGATACAATGGCTCCACCAGACAGTATTCACTGTTCACTGAACATGCTCATAGTACAAGCCATAAAGGACAAGTCACTGAGGGCTTCCAAGCTGTATGCCTTTATTTTATTAATATATTTCCAAACTGATTTGATGTTGTCTGAAACCGAGTCTCATTAAATTCCACCCCCTTCTCTTTATTGTAAAATATACACTACCGTTCAAAAGTTGGGTATCACTTAGAAATGTCCTTGTTTTGAAAGATTTTTTTTTAAAGTCCATTAAAATAACATCAAATTGATCAAAAATACCGTGTAGATACTGTTGATGTTGTAAATGACTATTGTAGCTGGAAATTGCTTATTTCTAATGGAATATCTACATAGGCTTACAGAGGTCCATTATCAGCAACCATCACTTCTGTGTTCCAATGGCACGTTGTGTTAGCTAATCCAAGTTTATCGTTTTAAAAGGCTAATTGATCATTAGAAAACGCTTTTGCAATTATGTTAGCACAGATGAAAACTGTTGTTCTGATTAAAGAAGCAATAAAACTGGCCTTCTTCAGACTAGTTGAGTATCTGGAGCATCAGCATTTGTGGGTTTCATTACAGGCTCAAAATGGCCAGAAACAAAGACTTTCTTCTGAAACTCGTCAGTCTATTCTTGTTCTGAGAAATTAAGGCTATTCCATGCGAGTAATTGCCAAGAAACTCAAGATGTCGTACAACTCTGTGTACTACTCCCTTCACAGAAAAGTGCAATCTGGCTCTAACCAGAATAGAAAGAGGAGTGGGAGGCCCTGTTGTACCACTGTGCAAGAGGACAAGTACATTAGAGTGTCTAGTTTGAGAAACAGACGCCTCACAAGTCCTTAACTGGCAGCTTCATTAAATAGTACCCGCAAAACACCAGTCTCAACATCAACAGC